>NW_006409037.1:551116-576065 GCF_000296735.1 Chrysochloris asiatica | reverse complement strand
GTGTTCTTATACTGAGAGCTAGCTACATGTCAGACAAGTACAGTATATTCATATGAAGAGGGCTAGCTACACGGCATGGTAGTGCAACATTTCCATATACAGAGTTCTAGCTACATGGTAGATGTGTGCAACCTGTCCATATACTGAGAGCTAGCTACTTGGCAGAGTAGTCAAACATGTTCATATTCAGGGTAGGAGCTACATGGCAGATATGTTCAGTGTGTCCGTATACTGAGAGCCACCTACAGGGCAGACAAGTCCAATATGTTCATATACAGACAGCTACGTACTTAGCAGATCAGTCCAACATATCGATGTACATAGAGCTGGCTATGTGGCGGACAAATCCAAAATATCCATTTACAGAGACTACATAAGAGGGTAGTGCAACATTTCTGTATACAGAGTCCTAGTTACAAGATAGATGAGTAACACTTGTCTATATACAGAGAGCTAGCTTCATGGCAGTGTAGAGCAACATTTTCATATGCAAAGTTCTAGCTACATGGCAGATGTGTCCAATGTGTCCATATGGTGAGAGCTAGCTATATGGCAGACAAGTCCAATATGTTCATATACAGAGAGCTACCTATATGGCTGATAGGTCCAACCTATCCATGTACAGAGACCTAGCTACATGGCAGAGGAGTTGAAAATGTCCATATACAGAGAGGTAGCTACATGGCAAGATTGGACATTTCCATATACAGAGTTCTAGCTACAAGGCAGATGAGTCCAAATTGTCTATATATAGAGAGCTACCTACATGGCAGAGTACTCCAACATGTCCATATTCAGAGTTCTAGCTATATGGCAGATGTGTCCACCTTGTCCATATACTGAGAATTAGCTACATGGCAGACAAGTGCAATATGTTCATATACAGAGAGCTATCTACTTGGCAGATCAGTCCAACATATCCATGCACCTAGAGCTATCTACATGGCATGCAAGTCCAAAATGTCCATATACACAGATCTAGCTACATGGCAGGGTAGTGCAACATTTCCATATACAGAGTTCTAGCTACAAAGCAGATAAGTCCAACTTGTCTATATACAGAAATCTAACTACATGGCAGGGTAGTGCAACACTTCCATATACAGAGTTCTAGCTCCATGGCAGCTGTGTCCAATGTGTCCATATACTGAGAGCCAGCTACATAGCAGAGTTGTCTAACATGTCCACATTCAGGGTACAAGCTAAATGCCAGATGTGTCCAACTTGTCCATATATTGAGAGCCAAATATATGGCAGACAAGTCCAATATGTTCATATACAGAGAGCTAAATACTTGGCAGATCAGTCCAACATATCCATGTACAGAGAGCTAGCTACATGGCAGATGAGTCCCAAATATCCACATACGTAGAGCTAGCTACATGACAGGGTAGTGTAACATTTCCATTTACAGAGTTCTAGCTACAAGTCAGATGAGTCCAAATTGTCCATATACAGAAATTTAATTACATGGCATGGTAGTGCAACATATCCATATACAGAGTTATAGCTGCATGGCAAATGGGTCCAACTTGTCCGTATACTGAGAGCTACCTACATGTCAGATGAGTCCAAAATGTCCATATACAGAGATATAGCTACATGGCAGGATAGGGAAACATTTCCATATACAGAGTTCTAGCTACATGCTAGATGTGTCTAAGGTGTTCATATATTGAGAGCTACCTACATGGCAGACAAGTCTGTTATGTTCATATACAGAGAGCTACCTACTTGGCAGATCAGTTCAACATATCCATGTACAGAGAGCTAGCTACATGGCATACGAGTTCCAAATGTCCACATAGAAAGAGCTAGCTACATGGCAGGGTAGTGCAATATTTCCATATACAGAGTTCTAGGTACATGGCAGATGAGTCCAGTGTGTCCATACACTGAGAGCTAGTTCCATGACAGAGTAGTTCAACATAACCATACACAGTGTACTAGCTACATGGCAGATGAGGTCAACATGACCATATACTGAGAGTTAGCTACATGGCAGACAAGTCCTATACGCTCATATACAGAGAGCTACCTACTTGGTAGATCATTTCAACATATCCATGTACAGAGAGCTAGCTAACTGGCAGACGAGTCCAAAACGTCCATATAAACAGAGCTACCTACATGGCAGGGTAGTGTAACATTTCTATATACAGAGTTCTAGCTACATGACAGATGTGTCCAACTTTTCCATACATTGAGAGCTAGCTACATGACAGAGCAGTGAATGATTTCCATATACAGAGTTCAAGCTACATGACAGAAGAGTTCAAAGTGTTCATATACTGAGAGCTATCTACATGGCAGACAATTCCAATATGTTCATATACATAGAGCTATTTACTTCACAGATCAGTATAACATATCCATGTACAGAGAGCTAGCTACATGGCAGACGAGTCCAAAATGTCCATATACAGATAGCTAACTACATGGCAGGGTAGTGCAACATTTCCATATACAGAGTTGTAGCTACATGGGACATGTGTCCAAGGTCTCCATAAAGTGCAAGGTATGTACATGGCAGACAAGTCCAGTATGTTCATATACTGAGAGCTACTTACTTGGCAGATCAGTCCATCATATCCATTTACAGATGGGTAGCTACATGGCAGACAAGTCCAAAATGTCCATATACAGAGAGCTAGGCACATGGCAGGGTAGTGAAACATTTCCATATACAGAGTTCTAGCTATATGGCCGATATGTCCAAGTTGTCCAAACACTGAGAGCTAGCTATATGTCAGAGAAGTGCATCAATTCCATATACAGAGTTCAAACTACATGGCAGATGAGTCCAAAGTGTTCATATACTGAGAGCTAGCTACATGGTAGATAGATCAATATGTTCATATACAGATAGCTACCAACTTCACAGATCTGTGTAACATATCCATGTACAGAGAGCTAGCTACATGGCAGAGGAGTGCAAAATTTGCATATACAGAGAGCAGTCTACATGGCAGAGTAGTGCAACATTTCCATATACAGAGTTCTAGGTACAAGGAAGATGTGTCCAACGTGTCCATACAATGAGAGCTAGCTACAGGGCAGATCAGTCTAATATGCACATATTCAGGGTTCTAGCTACATGGCAGATTTGTCCAACGTGTCCATATACTGATAACCATCTATATGGCAGACAAGGCCAATATGTTCATATACAGAGAGCTAGCTACATGGCAGATGAGTTCAAAATGTCAATATAGAGAGAGCAAACTACATGACAGGGTAATGCAACATTCCCATATACAGAGTTCTAGCTGCAATGTAGATCAGGAAATTGTGTATAAACAGAGCGCTAGCTACATGGCAGAGCACTCCAACATGTCCATATTCAGGTTTCTACCTATGAGGCAGATGTTTCCAACGTGTCCATATACTGAGAGCTAGCTACAAGGTAGAGCAGTCCATCATGGCCAAATACAGGGTACTAGCTACATGGCAGATCAGTCCAACATATCCATATACTGAGAGCTACCTACATGGCAGACAGTTCAATATGTTCATATACAGAGAGCTACCTACTTTGCAGATTAGTGTAACATATCCATGTACAGAGAGCAAGTTGCATGGCAGAGTAGTCCAAAATGTCCATATACAGAGAGCTAGCAACATGGCAGGGTAGTGCAACATTATCATATACAGAGTTCTTGCTAAAAGACAGATGAGTCCAACGTGTCTATACACACAGAACTAGCTACATGACAGTATAGTGCAACATTGCAATATACAGAGTTCTAGCTACATGGCATATGTGTCCAAAGTGTCCATATGCTGACAACTAGCTACATGGCAGACAATTCCAATATGTTCATATACAGAGAGCTACCTACTTGGCAGATCAGTGCAACATATCCATGTACATAGAACTAGCTACATAGCACACACGTGCAAAATGTCCATATATAGAGAGCAAGCTACATGGCAGAATAGTGCAACATTTCCATATACAGAGTTCTAGCTACAAGGCAGATGAGTCCAAGTTTTCTATATACAGAGAGCTAGCTACATGACAGAGTAGTGCAACATTTCCATACACAGAATTCTAGGTACATGGAAGATGTGTCCAACTTGCTCATACAATGAGAGATAGTTACATGGCAGGTCATTCCCAATATTTCCATATACAGGTTACTAGCTACATGGTAGATGAGTCCAACATGTCCAAGTACTGAGAGCTAGCTACATGGCAGACAAGTCCAATATGTTCGTATACAGAGTGCTACCTACTTGGCAGATCAGTTCATCATATCCATGTAAAGAGAGCTAGCTATATGGCATACGAGTCCAAAATGTCCATATGCAGAGAGCTAGCTTCATGGCAGGGTAGTGAACATTTCCATATGCAGAGTTCTAGCTATAAGGCCGATGAATCAAACTTGTCTATATACAGAGAGCTAGCTACTTGGCAGACAATTCCAATATGTTCATATAAATCGAGCTACCTACTTGTCAGATCAGTGCAACATATCCATGTACAGAGAGCTAGCTATATGGCAGACGAGTCCAAAATGTCCATATACAGAGAGCGTGCCACATGGCAGGGTAGTTCAACATTTCCATATATAGAGTTCTCGCTACAAGACAGATGAGTCCAGCTTGTCTATGTACAGAGAGCTGGCTACATGGCAGTCTATTGCAACATTCCCATATACAGAGTTCTAGCTACATGGCAGATGTGTCCAACGTGTCCATATACTGACAACTAGCTACAGGGCTAACAATTCCAATATGTTCATATACAGAGAGCTACCTACTTGGCAGATCAGTCCAACATATCCATGTACAGAGAACTAGCTACATAGCACACGAGTGCAAAATGTCCATATACAGAGAGCAAGCTACATGGCAGGTTAGTGCAACGATTCCATATACAGAGTTCTAGGTACATGGTAGATATGTCCAACGTGTGCATATAATGAGAGGTAGCTACATGGTAGATCAGTCAAATATGTCCATATACAGGTTACTAGCTACATTGCAGAAGAATCCAACATGTCCATGTACTGAGATCTATCTACATGGCAGGCAAGTCCAATATGTTCATATACAGAGAGTAACCTACTAAGCAGATCAGTTCACCATAAAGAGAGCTAGCTACATGGCAGACGAGTCCAAAATGACCTTATGCGGAGCGCTCACTACATGAAAGAGTAGTGAACATTTCCATATACAGATTTCTAGCTACAAGGCAGATGAGTACAATTTGTCTATATACAGAGAGCTAGTTACATTGCAGAATACTCCAACATGTCCATATTCAGGTTTCTAGCTATATGGCAGATGTTTTCAACATGTCCATATATTGAGAGCTAGCTACATGTTATAGCACTCCAAAATGTCCATATACAGGGTACTAGCTACATTGCAGATCATTCCAACATATCCATATACTGAGAGCTAGCTACATGGCAGAGAGTTCAATATTTTCATATACAGGGAGATACCTACTATGCAGATCAGTGTAACATATCCATGTATAGAGAGCTAGCTACATGGCAGAGAAATCCAAAATACCCATATACAGAGACCTAGCGACATGGCAGGGTAGTGCAACATTTCCATACACAGGATTCTCGCTACAAGACAGATGAGTCCAGATTGTGTATATACAGAGAGATAGCTACATGGCAGAGTAGTGAACATTTCCATATAGAGGATTCTAGCTACAAGGCAGATGAGTCCAACTTGGCTATATACAGAGAGCTAGCTACATGGCAAAGTAGTGCAACATTTCCATATACATAGTTCTAGCTACATGACAGATGTTTCCAATGTGTCCATATACTGAGATCTAGCTGCATGCAGACAAGTCCAATATATTCATATACAGAGAGCTACCTACTTGTCAGATAAGTCCAATATATCCATATACTGAGAGACTCCTACAGGCAGAAAAGTCCTGTATGGTTATATAGAGAGCTACCTATATGGTTATATAAAGATCAGTCTAAAGTATCTATGTACAGAGACCTATATGGTTATATAGAGATCAGTCTAAAGTATCCATGTACAGAGAGCTAGAAACATGGCAGAGGAGTCCAAAATGCCCATATATAGAGACCTAGCTACATGTCAGTCTAGTGCAACATTGCAATATACAGAGGTCTACCTACATGATAGATGTGTCCAACATGTCTATATACTGATAACTAGCTACATGGCAGACAATTCCAATATTTTAATATACAGAGAGCTACCTACATGGCAAATAAGTCCAACATATCCATGTCCAGAGAGATAGCTGTATGGCAGAGAAGGTCCAAAATGTCTATATACAGAGAGCTAGCTATATGACAGGGTAGTGAACATTTCCATATACAGAATTCTAGCTACGATGCAGTTGAGTCCAACATGTCTACATACAGAGAGCTAGCTACATGGCAGAGTAGTGCAACATTTCCATATACAGAGTTTGAGCTACATGACAGATGTGTCGAATGTGTGCATATACTGAGGGCTAGCTACATGGCAGACAAGTCCAATATGTTCATATACAGATAGCTATCTACTTGGCAGATCAGCCCAAGATATCCGTATACTGAGAGCTAGTTATATGGCAGACAAGTCCAAAATGTCAATATACAGATAGCAAGGCTCATGACAAAGTAGTGCAACATTTCCATAATCAGAAGTTCTAACTACAAGGCAGATGAGTACAACTTGTCTATATACAGAGAGGTAGCTACATGGCAAAGTAGTGCAACATTTCCATATACAGAGTTTGAGGTACATGGCAGATGTGTCCAACGGGTCCATATACTGGGAGCCAGCAACATGGCAGAGTAGTCTAAGATGTCCATATTCAGGTTAGTAGCTACATGGCAGATGTGTCCAACATGTCCATCTATTGAGAGCCACCTACAGGGCAGACAAGTCCAGTATGTTCATATACAAAGAGCTACCTACTTGACATATCAATCAATCATATCCATGTACGTAGAGCTAGCTACATGGCAGATGAGTCCAAAATGTCCATATACAAAGAACTAGCTACATGACAGGGTAGTGCAACATTTCCATATACATAATTCTAGCTACCTGGCCGATGTGTCCAATGTGTCTATACACTAAGATAGCTACATGGCAGGGTAGTGCAACGTTTCCATATATAGAGTTCTAGCTACATGGTAGATGAGTCCAACGTGTCTATATACTGAGAGCTAGCTACATGGCACACAAATCTAACATGTTCATATACAGATAGCTATCTACTTGGCAGCTACATGGCAGACGAGTCCAAAATGTCCATATTCAGAGAGCTAGTTACATGGCAGAGTAGTGCAACATTTTCATATACATTATTCTAGCTACTTGGCCAATGTGTCCAAGGTGTCCATACACTGAGAGATAGCTACATGGCAGAGAAGTGCATCATTTCCATTTGCAGAGTTCAAGCTACCCGGCAGATGAGTACAAAATGTGCATATACTGAGAGCTAGCTACATGGCAGACAAGTTCAATATGTTCATATACACAGAGCTACTTACTTGGCATATTAGTTCAACATATCCATCTACAGAGAGCTAGCTACATGGCAGACGAGACCAAAATGTCCATATACAGAATACTAGCTATCAAGCACATGAGTCCAACATGTGTATCTATAGAGAGCTAGCTACATGGCCGAGTAGTCCAACATGTCCATATTCAGGGTACTAGCTACATGGTAGATGTGTCCAACTTGTCCATGTATTGAGAGCCACCTTAATGGAAGACAAATCCAATGTATTCATATACAGAGAGTTAACTACTTGACAGATCAATCCAACATATCCATGTACAGAGAGCTAGCTACATTACAGACAAGTCCAAAATGTTCTTATACAGAGAGCTAGAAACATGGCAAGGTAGTGCAACATTTCCATATACAGAGGTCTAGCTACCAGGCAGATGAGTCCAACTTGTCTATATACAGAGAGCTAACTACATGGCAGAGTAGTGCAACATTCCCATATACAGAGTTCTAGGTATGTGGCAGAGTAGTCCAACATGTCCATATACTGAGAGCTAGCTACATGGCAGGCAAGTCCAATATGTTAATATTTAGAGAACTAACTACTTACCAGATCAGTTCAACATATTCATGTACAGAGACCTATCTTCATGGCAGATGAGTCCTAAATGTCCATATACAGACAGCTAGCTCCATGGCAGGGTAGTGCATCATTTCCATATACAGAGTTCTCGCTACAAGACAAAAGTATCCAAGGTGCCCATATATTGTGTGCTACCTGCATGGCAGACAAGTCCAATATGTTCATATACAGAGAGCTACCTATTTGGCAGATCAGTCCAACATAATCATGTACAGAAAGGTAGCCACATGGCATACGAGTCCAAAATGTCCATATAAAGAAAGCAAGCTACATGGCAGGGTACTGCAACATTTCCATGTACAGAGTTCTAGGTACAAGGCAGAGGAGTCTAACTTGTCTATATTCACAGAGCTAGCTTCATGGAAGAGTGGTGCAACAGTCCCATATACAGAGTTCTAGTTACATGGCTGATGTGTCCAAGGTGTCCATGCACTCATAGCTAGCTATATGGCAGAAAAGTGCATCAATACCATATACAGAGTTCAAACTACATGACAGATAAGTCCAAAGTGTTCATATACTGAGAGCTAGCTACATGGCAGACAGTTCAATATGTTATACAGCTAGCTACCTACTTCGCAGATCTGTGTAACACATCCATGCACAGAGAGCTAGCTACATGGCAGAGGAGTACAAAATGTGCATATACAGAGAGCAATCTACATGGCAGTGTAGTGCAACATTTCCATATACAGAGTTCTAGGTACAAAGCAGATTAGTTCAACTTGTCTATATTCAGAGAGCTAGCTACATGGCAGGGTAGTGCAACATTTCTATATACAGAATTCTAGCTACATGGCAGATGTGTCCAACATGTCCATACAATGAGAGCTAGCTAAATGGCAGATCAGTCCAATATGTACATATTCAGGGTACTAGCTACATGGCAGATGTGTCCAACGTGTCCATATACTGATAGCCACCTACATGGCAGACAAGTCCAATATGTTCCTATACAGAGAGCTAACTACTTGGAAGATATGTCCAACACATACATGTACAGAGAATTAGTTACATGGCAGACGAGTCCATCATGTCCATATACAGAGAGCTAGCCACATAGCAAGGTAGTGCAACGTTTCCATATACAGGATTTCTAGTTACATGGCAGATGTGTCCAACTTGTCCATATACTTAGAACTAGCGACATGGCAGAGTAGTCCAACATGTCCATATTCAGGGTAATAGCTACATGGGAGATGTGTCCAACATGTCCATATAATGAGAGCCACCTACAGGGCAGATAAGTCTAGTATGTTCAAATACAAATAGCTACGTACTTGGAAGATCAGTCCAACATATTCATGTAAAGTGAGCTAGTTACATGGCATGTGATTCCAAAATGTCCATATACAGAGAGCTAGCTAGATGGCAGGGCAGTGCACCATTTCTATATAAAGAGTTCTAGCTCAAGGCAGATGAGTCCAACTTCTCTATATAAAGTGAGCTAGCTACATGGCAGGGTAGTGCAACATTTACATATATAGAGTTCTTGCCACAAGGCACATGAGTACAAATGGTCTATATACAAAGAGTTAGCTACATGGCAGAGTACTCCAACATGTCCATATTCAGGTTTCTGGCTATATGGCAGATGTTTCCAACGTGTCCATATACTGAGAGATAGCTACATGGCAGACAAGTCCAATATGTTCATATACAGAGAGCTACATACTTGTCAGTTCAGTCCAACATATCCATGTACAGAGAGCAAGCTCCATGGCAGACGAGACCAAAATGTCCATATACAGAGAACTAGGCACATGGCAGGGTAGTGAAACCTTTCCAAATACAGAGTTCTCGCTTCAAGGCAAATAAGTCCAACTTGTCTATATATAGCTACATGGCTGAATAGTGCAACATTATCATATACAGAATTCGAGCTACAGGGCAGATGTGTCCAACGTGTCCATGTACTGAGAGCTAGCTGCATGGCAGAGTAGTCCAACTTGTCCACATTCAGCGTAGTAGCTACATGGCAGGTGTGTCCAAAATGTCCATGTAATGACAGCCACCTACAGGGCAGACAAGTCCAATATGTTCCTATACAGAGAGCTACTTATTGGGCAGATCAGTCTTACATATCCATATACAGCAAGCTAGCTACATGGCAGATGAGTGCAAAATGTCCATATGTGCAGATAGCTAACTACATGGCAGGGTAGTGCAACATTTCCATATACAGAGTTCTTGCTACAAGACAGAGTCCAGCTTGTCTATATACAGAGAGCTAGTTACATGGCAGTCCAGTGCAACATTTCAATATACAGAATTCCAGCTACAAGGCAGATGTGTCCAACATGTTCATATACAGACAACTAGCTACATGGCAGACAATTCCAATATGTAAATATACATAAAGTTACCTAATTGGCAGATCAGTCCAACATATCCTTGTACAGAGAGCTAGCTACATGACAGACGAGTGCTAAATGTCCATATACAGAGATCGACCTACTTGGCAGATCAGTCCAACATATACATGTACAGAGAGCTAGCTACATGGCAAACGAGATCAAAATGTCTATATACAGAGATCAAGCTTCATGGCAGGGTAGTACACCATTTCCATATACAGAGTTCGAGCTACAAGGCAGATAAGTCGAACTTGTCTATATACAGAGAGATAGCTACATGGCAGAGTACTCCAATACGTCCATATTCAGTGTTCTAGCTATATGGCAGATGTTTCCAAAGTGTCCATATACTGAGAGGTAGCTATAGGGCAGAAAAGTCCAATATGTTCATATATAGAGAGCTAGTCACATGGCAGGGTAATGCAACATTTCCACATACAGAGTTTCTAGCTACAAGGCAGATGAGTCTAACTTATCTATATACAGAGAGCTTGCTACAAGGCAGAGTAGTGCAACATTTCCCCATACAGAGTTTCTAGCTACAAGGCAGATGAGTCTAACTTATCTATATACAGAGAGCTTGCTACAAGGCAGAGTAGTGCAACATTTCTATAAACAGAGTTCGAGCTACATGGCAGATGTGTCCAACGTTTCCATATACTGAGAAACACCTACAGGGCAGACAAGTCCAATATGTTCATATACAGAGAGCTACTTACTTGGCAGATCAGTCCAACAAATCCATGTACAGAGAGTTAATTATATGCCATGTGAGTCCAAAATGTCCATATTCAGAGAACTAGGTAGATGGCAGGGTACTTCACCATTTGTATGTAAAAAGTTGTAGCTACAAGGCAGATGAGGCCAACTTCTCTATATACAGAGAACTAGCTACATAGAACAGTAGTGCAACATTTCCATATACAGAGTTCGAGCTACATGGCAGATGTGTCCAACGTGTCCATAAACTGAGAGCTAGCTACATGGCAGAGTAGTCCAACATGTCCATATTCAGGGTAGTAGCTACATGGCAGATGTGTCCAACATGTCCATATACCGAGAGCCAACTACAGGGCAGACAAGTCCAATATGTTCATATACAGAGAGCTACATACTTGGCAGGTCAGTAAAACATATCCATATACAGAGAGCTAGCTACATGGAATGCGAGTCCAAAATGTCCATGTACAGAGAGCTAGCTACATGGCACAGTAGTGCAACATTTCTTTATACCGAGTTCTAGCTACAAGTCAGATTATTCCAACTTGCCCATATACAGATAGCTAGCTGCATGGCAGAGTAGTGCAACATTTCCATATACAGAGTTAGAGCTACATGGCAGATGTGTCCAACCTGTCCATATACTGAAAGCTAGCGACATGGCAGAGTAGTCAATCATGTCCATATTCAGGGCAGTGGCTACATGGAAGATGTGTCCAACGTGTCCATATACTGAGAAACACCTACAGGGCAGACAAGATCAATATGTTCATATACAGAGAGATACTTACTTGGCAGATTAGTCCAACATATCCATGTACAGAGAGCTAGCTATATGGCATGCAAGTCCAAAATGTCCATATTCAGAGAGCTAGGTAGATGGCAGGATAGTGAACCATTTGTATGTACCACGTTCTAGCTACAAGGCATATGAGTCCAACTTCTCTATATACAGAGAGCTAGCTACATGGAAGAGTAGTGCAACATTTCCATATATGGAGTTCGAGCTTCATGGCAGATGTGTCCAACATGTCCATATACTGAGAGCTAGGTACATGGCAGAGTAGTTCAACATGTCCATATTCAGGGTAGTAGCTACATGGCAGATGTGTCCAACGTGTCCGTATACTGAGAGCCACTTACAGGGCAGAAATGTCCAATATGTTCATATACAGAGAGTTACCTACTTGGCAGGTCAGTGCAACATATCCATGTACAGAGAGCTACCTACATGGAAGGTGAGTCCAAATTATACATATACAGAAAGCTAGCTACATGGCAGGGTAGTGCAACATTTCTTTATACAGAGTTCTAGCAAAAAGGCAGATGATTCCAACTTGTCCATATACAGATAGCTAGCTACATGGCAGAGTAGTGCAACATTTCTATATACAGAGTTCGAGCTACATGGCAGATATATCCAACCTGTCCATGTACTGAGAGATAGCTACATGGCAGAGCAGTCCAGCATGTCCATATTCAGGGTAGTAGCTACATGGAAGATGTGTTCAAAGTGTACATATACAGAGAGCCACCTACAGGGCAGAAAATTCCTATATGTTCATATACTGAGAACTACATTCTTGGCAGATCAGTCTAACATATCCATGTACAGAGAGTTATCTACATGGAAAATTATTCCAAAATGTCCATATACAGAGATCTAGCTACATGGAAGAGTAGTGCAACATTTCCATATACAGAATTCGAGCTACATGGCAGATTTGTCCAATGTGTCCATGTACTGAGAGCTAGCTACAGAGTAGTCCAACTTGTCCACATTCAGGGTAGTAGCTAAATGACAGATGTGTAAAAATGGTCCATATAATGACATCAACCGACAGGGCAGACAAGTCCAATATGTTCATATACAGAGAGCTACCTATTTGGCTGATCAGTCAAACATATTCATATACAGAGAGCTAGCCACATGGCAGATACGTCCAAAATATACATATGCAGAGAGCTAACAACATGGCAGGGTAGTGCAACATTTCCATATACAGAGGTCTCTCTACAAGGCAGATCAGTCCAGCTTGTCTATGTACAGATAGCTAGCTACATGGCAGTCTAATGCAACATTTCATTATACAAAGTTCTAGCTAATTGGCTGATGTGTCCAAAGTGTGCATATACTGACAACTAGCTACATGGAGTAAATTCCAGTATGTTCATGTACAGTGGGCTTATCTGCGAAGTAGGTAGCTCTCTGTATATGAACATATTAGACTTGTCTGCCATGTAGGTGGCTAAAAGTATAGGGACACGTTGGACACATCTGCCATGTACCTAGTACCATGAATATGGACATGTTAGTCTATTCTGCCATGTAGCTAGCTCTCAGTATATGGACACGCTGGACACATCTGCCATGTAGCTAGAACTTTTTATATGGAAACATTGCACTACTCTGCCATGAAGCTAGCTCTCTGTATATAGACACAATGGTCTCATCTGCCTTATAGCTAGAACTCTGTGTATGGAAATCACTACCCTGCCATGTAGCTACTGCTCTGTATATGGACATTTTGGACTCGTCTGCCATGTAGCTAGCTCTCTGAACATGGATATGTTGAACTGATCTGCCAAGTTGGTAGCTGTCTGTATATGTACATATTGGACTTGCCTGCCATGAATCTAGCTCTCTGTACATGGACATGTTGGACTCATCGGCCATATAGCTAGTAACCTGTATATGGACATGTTAGTCTATTCTGCCATGTAGCTAGCTCTCATTGTATGGACACGTTGGAGACATCTGTCATCTACCTAGAACTCTGTTTATGGAAATGTTGCACTACCCTGCAATATAGCTAGCTCTCTCTATAAAGACAAGTTGGACTCATCTGCCTTGTACCTAGCACTCTATATATGGAAATGTTGCACTACCCTGCAATGTAGTTTGCTCTCTGTATATGGACATTTTACACTCATCTGCCATGTAGCAAGCTCTCTGTGCATGGATTTGTTGGACGAATCTGCCAAGTAGGAAGCTCTCTATATATGAACATATTGGAAGTGTCTGCCATGTAGCTAGTTGTCAGTATATGGACACGTTGGACACATCTGCCATAAATATACATGTACATATACATGTACAGAGAGCTAGATTCATGGCAGACGAGTCCAAAATGTCCATATACAGAGAGCTAGCTACATGGTAGTGTAGTGCAACATTTCCATATACAGAGTTCTAGCTACAAGGCATATAAGTCCAACATGACTATATACAGAGAGCTAGCTACGTGGCACCAAAGGGCAACATTTCCATATACAGAGTTCTAGCTACATGACAGATGTGTCCAACGTGTCCATATACTGAGAGCTAGCTATATGGCAGACAAGTCCAATATGTTCATATACAGAGAGTTCCCTGCATGGCAGATCAGTGCAACATATCCATGTACAGAGAACTAGTCACATGGTAGACGAGTGCAAAATTTTCCATGTAAGGTGAGCTATCCACATGGCAGGGTAGTGCAACATTTCCATATACAGATGTTCTAGCTAAAAGGCAGATGAGTCCAACTTGTATATATACAGAGAGGTAACTACATGGCAGAGTAGTACAACATTTCCATATACAGAGTTCGAGTTACATGGCAAATGTGTCCAATTTGTACATATACTGAGAGCTAGCGACATGGCAGAGTAGTCCAACATGTCCATATTCAGGGTAGTCACTACATAGGAGATGTGTCCAACATGTCCATATACTGACAGCCACCTACAGGGCAGACAAGTCCAATATATTCATATACAGAGAGCTATGTACTTGGCAGATCAGTCCAACATACCCATGTACAGTGAGCTAGCTACATGGCATGCAACTACAAAATGTACACATACAGAGAGGTAGCTAGATGGCAGGGTAGTGCAACATTTACATATACAGAGTTCTTGCTACAAGGCAGATGAGTACAAATGGTCTATATACAAAGATCTAGCTACATGGCAGAGTACTCCAACATGTCCATATTCAGGTTTCTGGCTATATGGCAGATGTTTCCAACATGTCCATATACTGAGAGATAGCCACATGGCAGACAAGTTCAATATATTCATATAAAGAGAGCTACCTACTTGTCAGTTCAGTCCAACATATCCATGTACAGAGAACTAGCTACATGGCAGATGAGACCAAAAGGTCCATATACAGAGAGCTAAGCACATGGCAGGGTAGTGAAACGTTTTCAAATACAGAGTTCTAGCTACAAGGCAGAGAGTACAACTTGTTGATATACAGAGGGCTAGCTAAATGTCAGAGTAGTGCAACATTTCCAAATACAGAGTTTGAGCTACATGGTAGATGTGTCCAACGTGTCCATATACTGTGAGCTAGCAACATGGCAGAGTAGGCCAACATGTCCATATTCTGGGTAGTAGCTACATGGCAGTTGTATGCAACGTGTCCATCTACTGAGAGCCACCTACAGGGCAGACAAATCCAATATGCTCATATACAGAGAGCTACCTTCTTTGCAGATCAGTCCTACATATCCATGTACAGAGAGCTTCCTACATGGAATGCAAGTCCAAAATGTCAATATACAGAGAGCAAGCTACATGGCAGGGTAGTACAACATTTCCATATACAGAGTTCTTGCTACAAGGCAGAGGAGTACAAATTGCATATATACAGAGACCTAGCTCTATGGTAGTTTACTCCAACATGTCCATATTCAAGTTTCTAGCTATATGGCAGATGTTTCCAACGTGTCCACATACTGAGAGTTAGCTACATGGTAGACTAGTCCAACATGTCCATATAGAGGGTACTAGCTACATGGCAGTTCAGTCCAACGTATGCATATAGTTAGAGCTAGCTACATTGCAGAGAAGTCCAATATGTTCATATACAGAAAGCTACCTTCTTAGAAGATCAATCCAACATATCCATGTACAGAGAGCTAGCTACATGGCATGAAAGTTCAAAATGTCAATATACAGAGACCAAGCTACACGGCAGGGCAATGCAACATTTCCATATACAGAGTTCTTGCTACAAGGTAGATGAGTACAAATTGCCTATATACAGAGAGCTAGCTACATGGCAGAGTACTCCAACATGTCCATATTCAGGTTTCTATCTATATGGCAGATGTTTCCAATGTGTCCATATACTGAGAGCTAGATACATGGTAGAGCAGTCCAACATGTTCATATAGAGCATAAAAGCTACATGGCAGATCTGGCCAACATATCCATATACTGAGAGCTAGCTATGTGTCAGACAGTTCAATATGTTCATATATAGAGAGCTAACTTCTTCGTAGATCAGTGTAACATATCCATATACAGAGAGCTAGCTACATGGCAGAGGAGTCCAAAACGTCCATACAGAGAGAGCTAGCTATATGTCAGGGTAGTGCAACATTTCCATATACAGAGTTTTCGCTACAAGACATATGAGTCCTGCTTGTCTATATACAGAGAGCTAGCTACATGAAAGAACAGTGCAACATTTCAATATACAGAGTTCTTGCTATAAGGCACATGAGTACAAATGCTCTATATACAAAGAGCTAGCTACATGGCAGAGTACTCCAACATGTCCATATTCAGGTTTCTGGCTATATGGCAGATTTTTCCAACTTGCCCATATACTGAGAGCTAGCTACATGGCAGATAAGTTCAATATGTTCATATATTGAGAGCTACCTACTTGTCAGTTCAGTCCAACATATCCATGTACAGAGAACTAACTACATGGCAGATGAGACCAAAACGTCCATATACAGAAAGCTAGGCCCATGGCAGGGTGGTAAAACATTTCCAAATACAGAGTTCTAGCTACAAGGCAGATAAGTACAACTTGTTGATATACAGAGAGCTAGCTAAATGGCAGAGTATTGCAACATTTCCATATACTGAGTTCGAGCTACATGGCAGATGTGTCCTACATGTCCATATATTGTGAGCTGTGAGCAAGCGACATGGCAGAGTAAGCCAATATGTCCATATTCAAAATAGTAGCTACATGCCAGTTGTGTGCAAAGTGTCCATCTACTGAGAGCCACCTACAGGGCATACAAGTCCAGTATGCTCATATACAGAGAGCTAACTTCTTGGCAGATCAGTCCTACATATCCATGAACAGAGAGCTTCTTACATGGCATGCAGGTCCAAAATGTCAATATACAGAGAGCAAGCTACATGACAGGGTAGTGCAACATTTCCATATACAGAGATCTTGCTAAAAGGCAGAGGAGTACAAATTGCCTATATACAGAGAGCTAGCTACATGGCAGAGTACTCCAACATGTCCATATTCAGGTTTCTAGCTATATGGCAGATGTTTCCAACGTATCCACATACTGCGAGCTAGCTACCTGGTAGAGTAGTCCAACATGTCCATATAGACGGTACTAGATACATGGCAGATCAGTCCAACATATCCATATACTTAGAGCTAGCTACATTGCAGAGAAGTCCAATATGTTCATATACAAAGAGCTACCTACTTGGCAGATCAGTCCAACATATCCATGTACAGAGAGCTAGTTACATGGCAGACGAGTCCAAAATGTCCATATACAGTGAACTAGCCACATGGCGGGGTAGTGCAACATTTCCATATACAGAAGTTCTAGCTACAAGGCAGATGTGTCCAACTTGTGTATATACAAAGAGCTAGCTACATGGCAGAGTACTCCAACATGTCCATATTCAGGTTTCTGGCTATATGGCAGATGATTACAATTTGTCCATATACTGAGAGCTAGCTACATGGCAGACAAGTTCAATATGTTCATATACAGAGAGCTACCTACTTGTCAGTTCTGTCCAACATATTCATGTACAGAGAACTAGCTACATGGCAGACGAGACCAAAATGTCCACATACAGAGAGCTAGACACATGGCAAGGTAATGAAACATTTCCAAATACAGAGTTCTAACTACAAGGCAGATGAGTACAACTTGTCAATATATAGAGAGGTAGCTAAATGGCAGAGTAGTGCAACATTTCCATATACAGAGTTCGAGCTCCATGGCAGATGTTACCAACGTGTCCATATACTGTGAGCTAGCGACATGGCAGAGTAGTCCAACATGTCCATATTCAGGGTAGTAGCTACATGGCAGTTGTGTCCAATGTTTCCATCTACTGAGAGCCACCTAAAGGGCAGATAAGTCCTGTATGTTCATATACAGAGAGCTACCTTCTTGGCAGATCAGTCCTACATATCCATGTACAGAGAGCTAGCTATATGGCATGCAAGTCCAAAATGTCAATATACAAAGAGCAAGCTATATGGCAAGGCAGTGCAACATTTCCATATACAGAGTTCTTGCTACAAGGTAGATGAGTACAAATTGCCTGTATACAGAGAGCTAGCTACATGGCAGACTGCTCCAACATGTCCATATTCAGGTTTTAGCTATATGGCAGATGTTTCCAACGTGTCCATATACTGAGTGCTAGATACATGGTAGAGCAGTCCAACATGTTCATATAGAGCGTAAAAGCTACATGGCAGATTGGTCCAACATATCCATATATTTAGAGCTAGCTACATGGCAGACAGTTCAATATGTTCATATAAAGACAGCTAACTTCTTCTCAGATCAGTGTAACATATCCTTATGCATAGAGTTAACTGTATGGCAGAGGAGTCCAAAATGTCCATACAGAGAGAACTAGCTATATGTCAGGGTAGTGAAACATTTCCATATACAGAGTTTTCGCTACAAAACATGTGAGTCCTGCTTGTCTATATACAGAGAGCTAGCTCTCTCTACATGGCAGAATAGTGCAACATTTCAATATACAGAGTTCTGGCTACATGGCAGATTGTCCAACGTGTCCATATAACGACAACTAGCTACATAGCAGACAATTCCAATATGTTCATATACAGAGAGCTACCTATTTGGCAGATCAGTCCAACATGTCCATGTACAGAGAGCTAGCTACATAGACGACGAGTGCAAACTGTCCATATACATAGAGCAAACTGCATGGCAGGGTACTGCAACATTTCCATGTACAGAGTTCTAGGTACAAGAGAGATGAGTCCAACTTGTCTATATACAGAGAGCTAGCTACATGGCAGGGTAGTGCAACATTTCCATGTAAAGAGTTCTAGGGACATAGCTGTTTTGTCCAAGGTGTTCATACATAGAGAGCTCGCTACATGGCTGATCAGTCCAATATGTGCACCTACAGTTTACTACCTACTTGGCAGATCAGTCCAACATATACATGTACAGAGAGCTAGCTACATGGCATGCGAGTCCAAAATGTCCATATACAGAGTATTAGCTAATGGCAGGTTAGTGCACCATTTCTATATACAGAGTTCTAGCTACAAGGTAGATAAGTCTAACTTCTCTATATACAGACAGCTAGCTGCATGGCAAAGTAGTGAAACATTTCCATATATAGAGTTCGAGCTACATGGCAGATGTTTCCAACGTGTCCATATACTGAGAGCTAGCTACATGGCAGAGTAGTCCATCATGTCCATATTCAGGGATGTAGCTTCATGGCAGATGTGTCCAACGTGTCCATATACTGAGAGCTACCTACAGGGTAGAAAATTCCTATATGTTCATACAGAGATATCTACCTACTTGACAGATCCGTGTAACATATCCATGTCCAGAAAGCTAGCTACATGGCAGTTAAGCAGAAAATGTCCATATACAGAGAGCAAGCTACATGGCAGGGTAGTGCAACATTTCCATATACAGAAGTTCTAGCTAAAAGGCTGATGAGTCCAACTTGTCTATATACAGAGAGATAGATACATGGCAGAGTTTTGCAACATTTCCATATATAGAGTTCTAGCTACATGGCAGATGTGTCCAACTTGTCCATATATTGAGAGCTAGCAACATGGCAGAGTAGTCCAACATGTCCATATTCAGGGTAGTAGCTACATGGGATATGTGTCCAACATGTCCATATAATGAGAGCCACCTACAGGGCAGACAAGTCCAATATGTTCAAATACAGAGAGCTATGTACTTGGCAGATCAATCCACCATATCGATGTACAAAGAGCTAACTACATGGCACATGAGTCCAAAATATCCATATGCAGATAGCTAACTACATGGCAGGATAGTGCAACATTTCCATATACAGAGTTCTCGTTACAAGACAGATGAGTCCAGCTTGTCTATATACAGAGAGCTAGCTACATGGCAGTCTAGTGCAACATTTCAATATACAGAGTAATAGATACATGGCTGATGTGTTCAATGTGTCCATATACTGACAACTAGCTACATGGCAGACAATTCCAATATGTTCATATACAGAGAGCTACCTACTTGATAGATCAGTCTAACATATCCATGTACAGAAAGCTAGCTACATGGCAGATGAGGTCAAAATGTCCATATACAAAGAGCAAGCTACATGGCAGGGTAGTGAAACATTTGCAAATACACAGTTCTAGCTACAAGGCAGATGAGTACAAATTGCATATATACAGAGAGCTAGCTACGTGGCAGAGTACTCCAACATGTCCATATTCAGGTTTCTAGCTATATGGCAGATGTTTCCAACGTGTCCATATACTGAGAGCTAGCTACATGGCAGAGCAGTCCAACAAGTCCATATAGAGAGAGCTACCGAATTGGCAGATCAGTATAACATATCCATGTACAGAGAGCTAGCTACATGGCAGCCGAGTCCAAAATGTCCATATAGAGAGCTAACTACATGGCAAGGTAGTGCAATATTTCCATATACAGAGTTCTACCAACAAGGCAGATGAGTCCAACTTGTCTGTACACAGAGTGCTAGCTACATGCCAGAGTAGTGCAGCCTTTCCATATACAGTGTTCTAGGTACATGGCAGATGTGTCCAAGGTGTCCATATACTGAGAGCCAGCTACATGGCAGACAAGTCCAATATGTTCATAAAATAGATCAAACTACTTGGCATATCAGTCCATCATATCCATGTACAGAGAGCTAGCTACATGGCAGACAAGTTCAAAATGTCCGTATACAGAGAGCAAGCTACATGGCAGGGTAGTGCAACATTACCATATACAGATTTCTAGCTACAAGGCAGATGAGTACACATTGTCTATATACAGAGAGCTAGCTACGGGGCAGAATACTCCACCATGTACATATTCAGGTTTCTAGCTATATGGCAGATGTGTCCAACGTGTCCATATACTGACAACTAGATGCACGGCAGACACTTCCAATATGTTCATATACAGAGAGCTTCCTACTTGGCAGATTAGTCCAACATATCCATGCACAGAGAGCTTGCTACATGGCAGACGAGCGCAAAATGTCCATACACAGAAAGCAAGCTACATTGCAGGGTAGTGCAACATTTCCATAAACAGAGTTCTAGGTAGATGGCAGATGTGTCCAACGTGGCCATACAATGAGAGCTAGCTAAATGGCAGATCAGTTCAATATGTGCATATATAGGTTACTAGCTATATGTACAATGCGTCCAACATGTCTATGTACAGAGAGCTAGCTACATGGCAGGCAAGTCCAATATGTTCATATACAGACAGCTACTAACTTGGCAGATCAGTTCAACATATCCATGTGCAGAGAGCTAGCTATGTGGCAGACGAATCAAAAATGTCCATATACAGAACAGTAGCTACATGGCAGGGTAGTGAACATTTACATATACAGAGTTCTTGCTATAAGGCACATAAGTCCAACTTGTCTATATACAGAGTGCTAGATTCATGGCAGAGTAGGGCAACGTTTCCATATACAGAGTTCTAGCTACATGGCAACTGTGTCCAGCATGTCCATATACTGAGAGCTAGCTACATGGCAGAATAGTCTAACAAGTCCATATTCAGGGTACTAGCTACATGGCAGATGTGTCCAACGTGTCCCTATACTTTTAGCCACCTACATGGCAGACAAGTCTAATATGTTCCTATACAGAGAGCTAACTACTTCTCAGATCAGTCCAACATATGCATGTACAGAGAGCTAGCTATATGGAAGATGAGTCCAAAATGTCCATATAAAGCGACCTAGCTGGATGGCAGGGTACTGCACCATTTCTATATACAGAGTTCTCGCTCAAGGAAGATGAGTCCAACTTCTCTATATACTCTACATGGCAGAGTAGTGCAACATTTACGTATATAGAGTTCTTTTTTTCTACAAGGCAGATGAGTACAAATGGTATATATACAAAGAGCTAGTTAAATGACAGAGTACTCCAACATGTTCATATTGAGGTTTCTGGTTATATGGCAGATGTTTCCAACGTGTCCATATACTGAGAGATAGCTACATGGCAGACAAGTCCAATATGTTCATATACAAAGAGCTACCTACTTGGCAGTTCAGTCCAACATATCCATGTACAGAGAGCTAGCTACATGGAAGACGAGACCAACATGTCCATATACAGAGAGCTAGGCACATGGCAGGGTAGTGAAACATTTCAAAATACAGAGTTCTAACTACAAGGCTGATGAGTCCAACCTGTCTATATGTAGAAAGCTAGCTACATGGCAGAGTAGTGCACATTATCATATACAGAATTTGAGCTACATGGCAGATGTGTCCAACGTGTCCATATACTGAGAGCTAGCTACATGGCAGAGTAGTCCAACTTGTCCACATTCAGGGTAATAGCAACATTGCAGATGTGTACAAAATGTCCATATAATGACAGCCACCTACAGGGCAGGCATGTCCAATATGTTCATATACAGAGAGCTAACTATTGGGCAGATCAGTCTAACATATCCATATACAGAGAGCTAGCTATATGGCAGATGAGTCAAAAATGTCCATATGCAGATTGCTAACTGCATGGCAGGGTAGTGCAACATTTCCATATACAGACTTCTCGCTACAAGACAGATGAGTACAGCTTGTCTATATACAGAGAGCTAACTACATGGCAGTCTAGTGCAACATTTCAATGTACAGAGTTCCAGCTACATGGCAGATGTGTTCAAAGTGTCCATATACTGACAACTAGCTACATGGCAGACAATTTCAATATGTTCATATACAGAGAGTACCTAACTGGCAGATCAGTCCAACATATTCATGTACAGAGATCAAGCTACATGACAAACGAGTGCTAAATATCCATATACAGAGAGCGACCTACTTGGCAGATAAGTCCAACCTATCCATGTACAGAGAGCTAGCTATATGGCCTGCGAGTCCAAAATGTCCATATACAGAGAACTAGGTAGATGGCAGTGTAGTGCACCATTTCTATGTATTAAGTTCTAGCTACAAGACAGATGAGTACAACTTCTCTATGTACAGAGAGCTAGCTACATGGCATGGTTAGTGCAACATTTCCATATATGGAGTCCGAGCTACATGGCAGATGTGTCCAATGTGTCCATATACTGAGAGCTAGCTACATGGCAGAGTAGACCAACTTGTACATATTCAGGGAAGTAGCTACATGTCAGATGTGTCCAACGTGTCCATATACTGAAAGCCACCTACAGGGCAGACAAGTCCAATATGTTCATATACAGAGAGCTACCTACTTGGCAGGTCAGTGCAACATATCCATGTACAAAGAGCTAGCTACATGGAAGGGTAGTGCAACATTTCCATATACAGAGTTCTAGCTACAAAGCAGATGATTCCAACTTGTCTATATATATAGAGATAGCTACATGGCAGACAAGTCCAATATGTTCGTACACAGAGAGCTACCTTCTTGGCAGATCAGTCCAATATATCCAAGTACAGAGAGCTTGCTACAATGCAGAGTACTCGAACATGTCCATCTTCAGGTTTCTAGCTATATGGCAGATGCTTCCAAAATGTGTATATACTGAGAGCTAGCTACATGGTGGAGTAATCCAAGATTTCCTTATACAGAGTACTAGCTACATGGCAGATCAGTCCCACATATCCATATACTGAGAGCTAGCTACATTGCAGACAAGTCCAGTATATTCATATACAGAGAGCTAACTATTTGACAGATCAGTCCAATATTTTCATGTACAGAGAGTTAGCCGCATGGCAGACGAGTCCATAATGTCCATATACAGAGAGCTAGCTACATGGCAGGGTAGTGAAACATTTCCATATACAGAGTTCTAGCTACAAGGCAGATGAGTCCAACTTGTCTAAATACACAGAGCTAGCTATCTGGAAGAGTAGTTCAAACTTTACATTTACAGAGTGCTAACTACATGGCAGAGTAGTCCAACATGTCCATATTCATGGTAGTAGCTACATGACAGATGTGTCCAATGTGTCGATATACTGAGTGCCACCTACATGGCAGACAAGTCCAATATGTTCATATACAGAGAGCTACCTACTTCACAGATCAGTGTAACATATCCATGTACAGAGAATTAGCTACATGGCAGATGAGTCCAAAATGTCCATAAGCAGAGAGCTAGCTGCATGGCAGGGTAGTACAACATTTCCATATACAGACTTCTAGCTATAAGGCAGATGAGTCCAACTAGTCTATATACAGAGAAATAGCTATATGGAAGAGTAGTTCAAAATTTACATATACAGAGTTTTAAGTACATGGCAGATGTGTCCAAAGTGTCCATAGACAGAGAGATAGCTACATGGCAGAGTAGTCCAACATGTCCATATTCAGGGTAACAGACAGCTACAGGACAGATGTGTCCAACGTGTTCATTAACTAAGTGCCACCTACATGGCAGACAAGTCCAATATATTCATATACAGAGAGCTACGTACTTGGCAGATCAGTGTAACATATCCATGCACAGAGAGTTATCTACATGGCATATGAGTCCAAAATGTCCCTATATAACTAGCTAGCTA
>NW_006409037.1:550029-550851 GCF_000296735.1 Chrysochloris asiatica | reverse complement strand
ACATGGCAGGGTAGTGCAACATTTCCATATACAGAGTTCTAGCTGCAAGGCAGATGAGTCCAACTTTTCTATATACAGAGAGATAGCTATTTGGAAGAGTAGTTCAAAATGTACGTATACAGAGTTTTAATTCCATGGCAGATGTGTCCAACATTCCATAGACAGAGAGATACCTACATGGCAGAGTAGTCCAACATGTCTATATTCAGGCTAACAGCTACAGGACAGATATGTAAAACTTGTCCATGTACTGAGTGCTAACTACATGGCAGACAAGTTGAATATGTTCATATACAGAGAGCTACATACTTCGCAGATCAGTGTAACATATCCATGTACAGAGAGTTAACTATATGGAAGACAAGTCCAAAATGTTCATATTCAGAGAACTACCTACTTGTCACATCAGTCTATCATATCCATATTCAGAAAGCTAACTTCATGGCAGACGAGTCCAAAATGCCCATATATAGAGAGCTAGTCATATGGCAGTGTAGTGCAAAATTTCCATATACAGAGTTCTAGCTACCAGGCAAATGAGTCCAACTTGTCTATATACAAGGAACTAGCTACATGGCAGAGTAGTCCAACATGTCCATATTCAGGGTAGTAGCTACATGGCAGATGTGTCCAACGGGTCCATAGACAGAGAGATAGCTACATGGCAGAGTAGTCCAACATGTCCATATCCAGGGTAATAGCTACAGGACAGATTTGTCCAATGTGTCCATATACTGTGTGCCAACTATATGTCAGACAAGTCAAATATGTTCATATACAGAGAGCGAGCTACATGGCAGGGTAGTGCAACATTTCCATATA
>NW_006409037.1:547622-549899 GCF_000296735.1 Chrysochloris asiatica | reverse complement strand
AGCTACATGGCAGGGTAGTGCAACATTTCCATATAATGAGTTCTAGCTACGTGGCAGATATGTCCAAGGTGTCCGTATATTGAGAGTTACCTACAGGGCAGACAAGTCCAATATGATCATATACAGATAACTATCTACTTGGCAGATCTGTTCAACATATCCATGTGCACAGAGCTAGCTACATGGCAGAGTAGTGCAACATTTCCATATAAAGGTTCTAGCTAAGTGGCAGATGTGTCCAAGGTGTCCATATATTGAGAGATACCTACATGGCAGACAAGTCCAATATGTTTATATACAGAGAGCTATCTACTTGACAGATCGGTCCAACATATCCATGTACAGAGAGCTAGCTACATGGCAGAGGAGTCCAAAATGTCCATATTCAGAGAGCTAGCTACATGGCAGGGTAATGCAACATTTTTATATACGGAGTTCTATCTGCAAGGCAGATGAGTCAAACTTGTCTATACACAGAGATCTAGCTACATGGCAGGGTAGTGCAACATTTCCATATACAGAGTTCGAGCTACATGGCAGATGTGTCCAACATGTCCATATACAGAGAGATAGCTACATGGCAGAGTAGTCAAACATGTCCATATAGAGAGAGTTACCTACTTGTCAGATCAGTCAAACATATCCATGTACAGAGAGCTAGCTACATGGCAGACAAGTCCAAAATATCCATATATAGAGAGCACACTACATGGCAGGGTATTACTACAACATTTCCACATACAGAGATCTAGCTCCAAGATAGCTTAGTCCAACTTGTCTATACACAGAGAATTAGCTACATGACAACGTAGTGCAAAATTTCCATCTACAGAGTTCCAGGTACACGGCAAATGAGTCCAACTTGTCTATATACAGACAGATAGCTACATGGCAGAGTAGTGCAACATCTCCATATACAGAGTTCTATATACATGGTAGATGTGTCCAACGTGTCCTTATACTGAGAGTTAAATACATGGCAGATCAGTGTAACATATCTATGTACAGAGAGTTAGCTACATGGCAGACGAGTCCAAAATATCCATATACAGAGAGCTAGCTACATGGCAGATGTGTCCAATGTGTCCCTCTACAGAAAGCAAGCTACATGGCAGAGGAGTCCAACATGTCCATATTCAGGGTACTAGCTACATGACAGAAGTGTCCATATACTGAGAGCCACCTACATGGCAGACAAGTCCAATATGTTCATATACAGAGAGCTACCTTCTTGGGAGATCAGTCCAACATATCCCTGTACAGAGAGTAGCTACATGGAAGACGAGTCCAAAATATCCATATACAGAGAGCTAACTACATGGCAGGGTAGTGCAACATTTCCATATATAGAGTTCTAGCTCCAAGGCAGACCAGTCCAACCTGCCCATATACAGATAGCTACATACATGGCAGGATAGTGCAACATTTCTATATATGGTGTTCTATCTACACGGCAGATTAGTCCAACTTGTGTATATACATCGAGATTGCTACACGCAGAGTAGTGCAGCATTTCCTTATACAGAGTTCTAGCTAAATGGCAGATGTGTCTAATGTGTCCATATACTGAGAGCTAGGTGCAAGGCAGAGTAGTGCAACTTTTCCATATTCAAGGTACTAGCTACATGGCAGATGTGTCCAGCATGTCTATATACTGAGAGCCACCTACATTGCAGAGAATTGCAATATGTTCATATACAGAGAGCTTCCTATGTGCCGATAAGTCCAACATTTCCATGTATAGAGAGCTAGATTCATGGCAGACAATTCCAAAATGTCCACATACCGAGAGCTAGCTATATGGTAGTGTAGTGCAACATTTCCATATTCAGAGTTCTACCTACATGGCAGATGTGTACAACGTTTCCATATATTGACAGACACCTACATGGCAGACAAGTCCCATATTTTAATATACAGAGAGCTACCTACTTGTCAGATCAGTCTAACATATCCATGTACAGAGAGCTTGCTACATAGCAGACGGGTCCAAAATGACCCTATATAGAGAGCTAGCTACATGACAGGGTAGTGCAACATTTCCATATACAGAGGTCTAGCTTCAAAGGAGATGAGTCCATGTTGTCTATATACAGAGAGCTAGCTACATGGCAGAGTAGTCCAACATTTTGTAATACAGATGTCTAGGTCCATGAGATGTGTCCAACGTGTCCATATACTGAGAGTTACCTACATGGCAGAGTAGTCCAACATGTCCATATACTTGGAACTAGCTACATGGCCGAAGAGTCCAACATATCCATGTACAGAGAGGTA
>NW_006409037.1:544120-545857 GCF_000296735.1 Chrysochloris asiatica | reverse complement strand
GAGAGCTAACTACATGGCAGAGTAGTGCAACATTTCCATATTCAGAGTTCTAGCTACATGGCACATGTGTCCAACGTGTCCATAAACTGTGAACTAGCTGAAGGGCTGATCAGTGCAAAATATCCACGCACAGAGAGCTCGCTACATGTTAGAAGAGTCCAAAATCTCCTTATACAGAGAGCTAGCTACAATGCAGAGTAGTGCATCATTTCAATATACAGAGTTCAAGCTACATGGCAGATGAGTCTAAAGTGTTCATATACTGAGAAATAGCTACATGGCTGAGGAGTCCAACATGTACATATACTGAGTTCTCACTACATGGCAGATGTGTCCAATGTGTCCAAATGCTGAGAGCTAGCTACATGGCAGACAAGGACAATATTTTCATATACAAAGAGCTACCTACTTGGCAGATCAGTCCAACATAACCATGTACAGAGAGCTAGCACCATGGCAGATGAGTCCACAATGTCCATATACAGAAAGCTAGTTACATGGTAGAGTAGTGCATCATTTCCAAATACAGAGTTCAAGCTAGATGGCAGATGAGTCCAAAGTTTTCATGTACTGAGAGCTAGCTACATGGCAGACTAGTCCAATATGTTCATATACAGGGGGCTACTAACTTGGCAGATTAGTCCCACATATCCATGTACAGAGAGCTAGTGTAATGGCAGACGAGTCCAAAATGTCCATTACAGAGAAGCTATCTACATGGCAGGGTAGTTCAACATTTCCATATACAGAATTCTAGATACAAGGCAGATGAGTCCAACTTGTCTATATACAGAGAGCTAGATACATGGCAAAGTAGTGCAACATTTCCATATACAGAGTTCTAGCTACAAGGTATATGAGTCCAACTTGTCTATATACAGAGAGCTAGCTACATGGCAGGGTAGTGCAACAGTTCCATATACTGAGTTCTAGCTACATGACAGATGTGTCAAATGTGTTCATATACTGAGAGCTACAGACATGGAAGACAAGTCCAATATGTTCATATACAAAGATCTACCTTCTTGTCAGGTGAGTCAAAGATATCCATGTATACAGAGCCAGCTACGTGGAAGATGAATCCAAAATGTCCATATACAGAGAGCTAGCTACATGGGAGGATAGTGCCACATTTCCATATACAGAGTTCTAGCTACATGGCAGATGTGTCCAACATGTCCATATAGAGAGAGCTAGCTGCATGGCAGACAAGTCCAATATGTTCATATACAGAGAGCTATCTATTGTCAGATCAGTCCATCATATCCATGTTCAGAGAGCTACCTACATGGCAGAGGAGTATATAATGTCCATATATGGAGAGCTAGCCATATGGCAGGGAAGTGCAAATTTCCAGATACAGAGTTCTAGCTACAAGGCAAATGAGTCCAACTTGTCTATATATAGTGAGCTAGCTACATGGCAAAGTAGTGCAACATTTTCATATACAGAATTCTAGCTACATGGCAGATGTGTCCAACTTGTCCATATACTGAGAACTAGCTACATGGCAGACAAGTCCAATATGTTCATATAAAAGAGCTACCTACTTGGCAGATCAATCCAACATATCCATGTACAGAGAGCTAGCTAATGGCAGGGTAGTGCAACATTTCCATATTCAGAGTTCTAGCTACAAGGCAGATGAGTACAACTTGTCTATATACATAGAGCTAGCTACATCTCTGGTAGTGTAGTGGTTACGAATCGGGCTGCGAACCTTAGGGTCAGCGGTTC
>NW_006409037.1:532214-544020 GCF_000296735.1 Chrysochloris asiatica | reverse complement strand
CTACCAGCCGCTCCGTGGGAGAAAGATGAGGCTTTCTACTCCCGTAAAGATTTACACCCTCGGAAACCCTGTACAGGGTCGCTATGAGTCGGAACCGATTCAACGGCACTTAACAACAACAACAACAACAAAAGCTACATGGCAGAGTAGAGCAACGTTACCATATACGGAGTTATAGCTACTTGGCAGATGTGTCCAACGTATCCATATACTGAGAGCTAGCTACATGGCAGACAAGTCCAATATGTTGGCAGATCAGTCCAACATAACCATGTACAGGGAGCTAGCTTCATGGCAGAGTAGTCCAAAATGTCCACATACAGAGAGCTAGCTACATGGCAGGGTCTTGCAGTATTTCCATATACAGAGTTCTAGCTACAAGGCAGATTAGTCCAAGTTGTCTATATACAGCGAGCTAGCTACATGCCAGAGTAGTGCAACATTTCCATATACAGAGTTTGAGATACATGGCAGATGTGTCCAACGTGTACATATACTGAGAGCTAGCTACATGGAAGAGTAGTCCAACATGTCCATATGCAGGATAGTAGCTACATGGAAGATGTGTCCATATACTGAGAGACACCTACAAGGTAGACAAGTCTAATATGTTCATATACAGAGACCTACTTACTTGGTAATCAGTCCAACGTATCCAGGTACTGAGTGGTAGCTACATGGCAGATGAGTCCAAAATGTTCATATACAGAGAGCTAGGTACATGTCAGGGTTGTGTAACATTTCCATATACAGAGGTATAGGTATAAGGCAAATGAGTCCAACTTGTCTATATACAGAGAGCTAGCTACATGGCAGAGTAGTGTAACATTTCCATATACAGAGTTCAAGCTACAAGGCATATCAGACCAAATTGTCTATATACACAGGCTAGCTACATGGCAGAATATTCCAATACTGCCATATTCAGAGTTCTAACCATATAGCAGATGTTTCCAACGTGTCCATACACTGAGAGCTAGCTACATGCCAGACAACTCCAATATATTCATATACAGAGAGCTACATACTTGGCAGATCAGTCAAATGTATCCATATACAGAGAGTTAGATACATGGCAGACGAGTCCAAAATGTCCATATTCAGAGAGCTAGCCACATAGTAGGGTATTGCAACATTTCCATATACAGAGTTCTGGCTACAAGGCAGATGAGTCCAACTTGTCTATAGACCGAAAGCTAGCTATATGGAAGAGTAGTTCAAAATTTACATATGCAGAGTTCTAACAACATGGCAAATGTGTTCAACATGTGCATATACAGAGAGATAGGTACACGGTGCTGTAGTCCAAAATGTTTATATTTAGGTTAGTAGCTACATGACAGATATGTCTAACGTGTCCATATACTGAGAGCCACTTACAGGGCAGACAAGTCCAATATGTTCATATACAGAGAGCTATATACTTGGCAGATTACTTCAACATATTCATGTACTGTGAGATAGCTACAAGGCAGACAAGTCCACAATGTCCATATACAGAGAGCTAGCTACACGGTAGAGTAGTGAAACATTTCCATATACAGAGTTCTAACTACATGGCAGATGGGTCCAACGTGTCCATATACTGAGAGCTAGCTACATGACAGACAAGTCCAATATGTTCATATACAGAGGGATACCTACTTGGCATATTAGTGCACCATATCCATGTACAGAGAGCTAGCTACATGGCAGACGATTCCAAAATGTCCATATAGAGAGGGCTCGCTACATGGCAGGGCAGTGGAACATTCCTATAGACAGAGTTCTAGTTATAAGGCAGAAGAGTCCAACTTGTCTATATACAGAGAACTAGCAACATGGCAGAGTAGTGCAACATTTCCATATACAGAGTTCTCGGTACATGGCAGATGTGTCCAACGTGTCCATACACTGAGAGCTAGCTACATGTCAGAGCAGTCCAACAAGTCCAAATACAGGGAACTAGCTACATATCAGATAAGTCCAACATGTCCTTATATTGACAGCTAGCTACCTGGCAGACAAGTCCAATATGTTCATATACAGAGAGCTACCTAAGTCGCAGAACAGTGTAACATATCCATGAACTGAGAGTTAGCTACATAGGAGACTACTCCAAAATGTAAACATAAAGAGAGATAGCTATATGGCATTATAGTGCAACATTTCAATATACAGGGTTCTAGCTACATGGTAGATGTGTACTATGTGTTCATATACTGAGAGCTAGCTACATGGCAGACGAGTCTAAAATGTCCATATATAGAGAGGTAACTACAAGGGAGGGTAGCACAACATTTCCATATACAGAGTTCTAGGTACAAGCGAGTTGAGTCTAACTTGTTTATATATAGAAAGCTAGCTACATGGCAGAGTACTGCAACATTTCCATATACAGAGATCTAGGTACATGGCAGATGTGTCTAACGTGTCCATATACTGAGAGTAAGCTCCATGTCAGAGTAGTACCACATATACAGAGAGCTAACTACATGGCAGAGTAGTGCAACATTTCCATATACAGAGTTCTAGGTACATGGCAGATGTGACTAACGTGCCCATATACTGAAAGTAAGCTCCATGTAAAAGTAGTACCACATATACAGGGTACTAGCTACATCGCAGAGGAGTCCAGCATGTCCATAAACTGAAAGCTAACTATATGGCAGACAAGTCCAATATGTTCATATACAGAGAGCTACCTACAAGGCAGATGACTGCAAATTATCTATATACAGAGAGCTAACTACATGGCAGAGTAGTGCAACATTTCCATATTCAGAGTTCTAGCTACATGGCACATGTGTCCAACGTGTCCATAAACTGTGAACTAGCTAAAGGGCAGATCAGTGAAAAATATCCACACACAGAAAGCTAGCTACATGTTAGAAGAGTCCAAAATCTCCTTATACAGAGAGCTAGCTACAATGCAGAATAGTGCATCATTTCAATATACAGAGTTCAAGCTACATGGCAGATGAGTCTAAAGTGTTCATATACTGAGAGATAGCTACATGGCTGAGGAGTCCAACATGTACATATACTGAGTTCTCACAACATGGCAGATATGTCCAATGTGTCCATATACTGAAAGCTAGCTACATGGCAGACAAGGACAATATTTTCATATACAAAGAGCTACCTACTTGGCAGATCAGTCCAACATAACCATGTACAGAGAGCTAGCTCCATGGCAGACGAGTCCACAATGTCCATATACAGAATGCTAGTTACATGGCAGAATAGTGCATCATTTCCAAATACAGAGTTCAAGCTAGATGGCAGATTACTCCAAAGTGTTCATGTACGGAGAGCTAGCTACATGGCAGACAAGTCCAATATGTTCATATACAGGGGGCTACTTACTTGGCAGATTAGTCCCACATATCCATGTACAGAGAGCTAGTGTAATGGCAGACGAGTCCAAAATGACCATTTACAGAGAAGCTAGCTACATGGCAGGGTAGTTCAACATTTCCATATACAGAATTTCAGCTACAAGGCAGATGAGTCCAACTTGTCTATATACAGAGAGCTAGATACATGGCAGAGTAGTGCAACATTTCCATATACAGAATTCTAGCTACAAGGTAGATGAGTCAAACTTGTCTATATACAGAGAGTTAGCTACATGGCAGGGCAGTGCAATGTTTCCATATACAGAGTTTTCGGTACATTGCAGATGTATCCAACGTGTCCATACACTGAGAGCTAGTTACATGGCAGAGTAGTTCAACATTTCCATATACAGGGTACTAGTTACATTGCAGATTAGTCCAACATGTCCATATACTGAGAGCTAGCTACATGGCAGACAAATCCAATATGTTCATACACAGCGAGCTACCTACTTGGCAGATCAGTCCAAAATATCCATATACAGAGAGCTAGCTACATGGCAGACGAGCCAAAAATTTCAATATACAGAGAGCTTGCTACATGGCAGACAAGTTCAATATTTTCATATACAGAGAGCTACCTACTTGGCAGATCAGTCCAAAATATCCATGTACAGAGAGCTAGCTACATGGCATATGAGCCCAAAATTTCAATATACAGAGAGCTTGCTACATGGCAGACAAGTTCAATATTTTCCTATACAGATAGTTACCTACTTGGCAGATCAGTCCAAAATATCCATGTACAGAGAGCTAGCTTCATGGCTGACGAGCCCAAATTTTCCATATACAGAGAGCTTGCTACATGGCAGGTTATTGCAACATTTCCAAATACAGTGTTCTAGCTACTTGGCAGATGTGTACAATGTGTCCATCTATTTTGCGCTACCTACATGTCAGACAAATCCAATGTGTTCATATACAGAGATGTAGCTACTTGGCAGATCAGTCCAACATATCCATGAACAGAGAGTTAGCTACATGGCAGACAATTCCAAAATGTCTATATCCAAAGAGCTACCTACATGGCAGGGTAGTGTAACGTCTCCATGTACAGAGTTTTAGCTACCTGGCAGATGAGTCCAACTTGACTATATACAGAGTGCTAGCTACATGGCATCATAGTGCAACATTTCCATATACAGTGAACTTGTTACAAGGCAGATGTGTCCAACATGTCCATAAACTGGGAGCTAGCTTCATGGCAGATAAGTCCAATAAGTTTATATACAGAGAGCTATTTACTTGGCAGATCAGTTCAAAATAACCATGTACTGAGAGCTAGCTTCATGGCAGATGAGTCCAAAATGTCCATATAAAGAGAGCTAACTACATGGCAGGGTAGTGCAATATTTCCATATACAGCGTTCTAGATACAAGGCAGAAGAGTCCAACTTGTCTATATACAGAGAGCTAGCTACATGTTAGGGTAGTGCAACATTTCCATATACAGAGATCTACCTACATGGCAGATATGTCCAACGTGTCCATATACTGAGAGCTAGATACATGGCAGACAAGTCCAATGTGTTCATATATAGAAAGCTACCTACTTGACAGATTAGTCCAACATATCCATGTACAGAGAACTAGCGTCATGGCAGGCGAGTCCAAAATGTCCATATACAGAATGCTATCTACATGGCAGGGTAGTCCAGTCCATATACTGAGAGCTAGCTACATGCCCGATTAGTTCAACATTTCCATATACAGGGTACTAGTTACATAGCAGATTAGTCCAACATGTCCATACACTGAGAGCTAGCTATATGTCAGACAAGTTCTATATGTTCATACACAGAGAGCTACCTACTTGGAAGATCAGTCCAACATATCCATGTACAGAGAGCTAGCTAATGGCAGGGTAGTGCAACATTTCCATATACAGCATTCTAGCTACTTGGCAGATGTGTACAAGGTTTCCATATATTTTGAGCTACCTACATGACAGACAAGTCCAATATGTTCATATACAGTGATGTAGCTACTGGGCAGATCAGTCCAACATATCCATGTACAGAGATCTAGCTACATGGCAGACGATTCCAAAATGTCCAAATACAGAGAGCTACCTTCATGGCAATCTAGTGCAACATTTCAATATACAGAGGTCTAGCGACATGGTAGATGTGTCCAACGTGCCCATAAACTGAGAGCTAGCTACATGGCAGACAAGTCCAATATGTTCATATACAGTGAGCAGCCTACTTGTCAGATCAATCCAACATATCCATGTACAGAGAGGTAGTTACATGGCCGACGAGCCCAACTTGTCTACATACAGAGAGCTAGATACATGGCAGGGAAGTGAAACATTTCCATATACAGTGTTCTAGCTGCAAAGCAGATGACTCCAACTTGTCTATATACAGAGAGCTAGCTCAATGGAAGCATAGTGCAACATTTCCATATTCAGAGTTCTAGCTACATGGCAGATGTATCCAAAGTGTCCATATATTGATATCTAGATACATGGCAGACAAGGCTAATATGTTCATATACAGAGATCTACTTACTTGACACATCAGTCCCACATATACACGTTCAGAGAGTTAACAACATGGCAGACGCGTCCAAAATGCCCATATACAGAGAGCTAGCTACATGACAATGTAGGATAACATTTCGATATACAGAGTTCTAGCTAAAAGGCATGTGAGTCCAAATTGTCTATATACAGAGAGATAGCTACATGGCAGTGTACCCTAACATGTCCATATGCAGAGTTCTAGCTACATGGCAGATGGGTACAACGTTTCCATATACTGAGAGCTAGCTACATGGCACACAAGTCCAATATGTTCATGTACAGAGAGCTACCTACTTGGCAAATTAGTCCAACATATCCATATACAGAGAGTTAGGACATTGCATACGAGTCCAAAATGTCCCTATACAGAGAACTTGCTACATGGCAGGGTAGTGCAAAATTTCCATATACAGAGTTCTAATGAGAAGGCAGATGATTTGAACTTGTCTATATACAGAGGGCTAGGTAAAGGTCAGTGTGGTGCAACATTTCCATATACAGGGTTCTAGCTACATGGCAGATGTGTCCTACATGTCCATATACTGAGAGCTACCTATATGGCAGACAAGTCCAATATGTTCATATATAGTGAGCAACCTACTTGACATATCAGTCCAACATATCCATATACAGAGAGTTAGTTACATGGCAGACGATTCAAAAATGTCCATTTACAGCGAGCTAGCTACAATGCAGGGTAGTGTAACATTTCCATATACAGAGTTCTAGCTACATGGTAGATGTGTCCAACATGTCCATATACCGAGAGCTAGATACATGGCAGATAAGCCCTACTTGTCTACATACAGAGAGCTAGATACATGGCAGAGTAGTGCAACATTTCCATATACAGCGTTCTAGCTGCAAGGCAGATGATTACAATTGTCTATATACTGATAGCTAGCTTCATGGAAGAATAGTGCAACATTTCCATATTCAGAGTTCTAGCTACATGGCAGATTTGTCCAATGTGTCCATATATTGATATCTAGGTACATGAGAGACAAGTCTAATATGTTCATATACAGAGATCTACTACTTTGCACATCAGTCCAAAATATCCATATTCAACGAGTTAGCAAGATGGCAGACACGTCCAATATGCCCATATAAAGAGAGCTAGCTACATGCCAATGTAGGGTAACATGTCGATATACAGTGTTCTAGCTACAAGGCATATGAGTCCAAATTGTCTATATACAGAGAGATAGCTACATGACAGAGTACTCCAACATGTTCATATTCAGAGTTCTAGCTACATGGGAGATGGGTACAACGTTTCCATATACTGAGAGCTAGCTACATGGCACACAAGTCCAATATGTTCATGTACAGAGAGCTACCTACTTGGCAAATCAGTCCAACATATCCATGTACAGAGAGCTAGGACATGGCATACGAGTCCAAAATGTCCCTATACAGAGAGCTTGCTACATGGCAGGGTAGTGCAACATTTCCATATACAGAGTTCTAATGAGAAGGCAGATGATTTGAACTTGTCTATATACAGACAGCTAGGTATAGGTCAGCGTGGTGCAACTTTTCCATATACAGGGTTCTAGCTACATGGCAGATGTGTCCTACATGTCCATATATTGAGAGCTACTATATGGCAGACAAGTCCAATATGTCCATAAACAGAGAGCAACCTACTTGTTAGATCGGTCCTACATATCCATGTACAGAGAGCTGGATACATGGCAGACGAGTCCAAAATGTCCATATACAGAGAGCTAGCTACTTGGCAGAGTAGTGCAACATTTCCTTATACAGATTTCAAGGTACATGGCAGATGTGTCCAACATGTCCATACACTGAGAGTTAGCTATGTGGCAGAGCAGTCCAACATGTCCATATTCAAGGTACTTGCTACATGGCAGATGTTTCCCACGTGTCCATATACTGAGAGCCACCTACATGCCAGACAAACCTAATATGTTCATATGCAGAGAGCTTCTTACTTGGCAGATCAGTCAAACATATCCCTATACAGAGAGCTAGCTACATGGCAGACAATTCCAAAATGTCCATATACAGAGAGCTAGCTACATGGCAGGGTAGTGCAACATTTCCATATACAGGGTTCTAGCAACATGTCAGATATGTCAAAGGTGTTCATATACTGAGAGCTACCTACATGTCAGACAAGTCCAATATGTTCATATAAAGAGATCTACCTTCTTGGCAGATCAAACCAACATATGCATGTACAGAGAGCTAGCTACATGGCAGACAAGTCTAAAATGTTCATATACAGAAAGCTAGCTACAGGGCACGGTAGTGCAACATTTCCATATATAGAGTCCTCGCTACAAGGCAGATGAGTGCAACTTCTTTATATGCAGTGAGTTAGCTACAAGGCAGAGTAGTGCAATATTTCCATATACAGAGTTGTAACTTTATGGCAGATGTGTCCAACATGTCCATATACTGAGAGCTAGCTACATGGCAGAATAGTCCTACATGTCCATATTCATGGTAGTAGTTACATGGCAGATGTGTTCAATGTGTTCATATACTGAGACCCACCTACTGTTCAGACAAGTCCTATATGTTCAGTTCAACCTATCCTTGTACAGAGAGCTAGCCAAATGGTAGATGAGTCCAATATGTCCATATACAGAGAGTTAAATACATGGCAGGGTAGTGCAACACTTCCATATACAATGTTCTAGTTTCAAGTCAGATGAGTACAAATTGGCTTTATTTAGAGAACTAGCTACATGACACAGTACACCAACATGTCCATATTCAGAGATCTAGCTATATGGCAGATGTTTCCAACATGTCCATATACTGAGAGCTAGCTAAATGGCAGACAAGTCCAGTATGTTCATATACAGAGAGCTAACTACTTCGCAGATCTGTGTAACATATCCATGTACAGAGAGCTAGCTACATGGCAGACGGGTCCAAAATGTCCATATATAGAGAGCTAGCTACATGGAAGGGTAGTGAAACATTACCATATACAGAGTTCTAGGTAAAAGGCAGATTAGTCCAACTTGTCTATATACAGAGAGCTAGCTACATAGCAGACTAGTGCAACATTTCCATATAGAGTTTTCTAGGTACCTGGCAGATGTGTCCAATATCTCCATATACTGAGAGCTAGCTACATAGCAGAGCAGTCCGAAATGTCCATATACAGTGTAATAGTTCCATGTCAGATTAGTCCAACATGTCCATATACTAAGAGCTAGATACAGGCCATGCAATTAAAACATGTTCATATACAGAGAGCTACCTACTTGGCAGGGTACTGCAACATTTCCATAGACAGAGTTCTAGCTACAAGGCAGATGAGTCCAACTTGTCTATATACAGAGAGCTAGCTACATGGCAGTGTAGTGCAACATTTCCATATATAATGTTCTACTGTCATGGCAGATGTGCCCAACATGTCCATATACTGAGAACTAGCTACATGGCAGAGTGTGCAAAATGTTCATATACAGAGAGCTACCTACTTGGCAGATCAGTCCAACATAACCATGTACAGAAAGCTAGGAAATGGCAGATGAGTCCAAAATGTTCATATACAGAGTGCTAGCTAAATGGCAGGGTAGTGCAACATTTCCATATACAGAGTTCTAAATAAAAGGCAGATAAGTCCAACTTGTCTATATGCAGAGAGGTAGCTTCATGGCAGTGTAGTACAACATTTCCATATATAGTGTTATAGCTACATGGCAGATGTGTCCAACATGTCCATATAAAGACAGCTAGCTACATGGCAGACAAGTACAATATGTTCATATAACAGAGGACTACCTACTTGGCAAATCAATCCAACACATCCATGTACAGAGAGCTAGCTACAGGGCAAGTGAGTCCAAAATCTCCACATACAGTGAGCTAGCTACATGGCACTGTAGTGCAACATTTCCATATACAGAGTTCTAGGTACAAAGCAGATGAGTCCAACTTGTCCATATACACAGTTAGCTACATGTCAGAGTAGTACAACACTTCCATATATAGAGTTCTAGATACTTGGCAGATATGACCAATGTGTCCATATATACTGAGAGCTAGCTACACGGCAGAAAAGTCCAATATGATCATATACAGAGAGCTAATTACTTGGCAGTTCAGTTCAACATATCCATCTACAGAGAGCTAGCTACATGGCAGAAAATTCCAAAATGTCCATATACACAGAGCTAGCTACATGGCAGGGTAGAGTAATATTTCCATATACAGACTTCTAGCTACAAGGCAATTCAGTCCAATCTTGTCTATATATAGTGATCTATCTTCATGGCAGGGTAGTGAATTATTTCCATATACAGAGTTCTAGCTATATGGCAAATGTGTCCAATGTGTCCATATACTGAGAGCTAGGTACATGGCAAAGTAGTCCATCATGTCCATATTCTGGGTACTAGCTGCATGGCAGATGTGTCCAACTTGTCCATATACTGAGAGACACCTACATGGCAGACACGTTCAATATATTCATATACAGAGAGCCACCTACTTGGCAGATCAGTCCAACTTATCTATATGCAGAGAGCTAGCTACATGGCAAACGATTACAAAATGATCATATACAGAGTTCTAGCTAAATGGCAGGGTACTGCAACATTTCCATATACTGAATTCTAGCTACATGGCAGATGTGTCAAAGGAGTTCATATACAGAGAGCTACCTACATGGCAGACAAGTACTATACGTTCATATACTGAGAGCTACATACTTGGCAGATCAGTCCACCATATCTTGTACAGAGAACAAGCTACATGTCAGACGAGTCCAAAATGTCCATATACACAGAGCTAGCTACATGGCAGGGTAGTGCAGCATTTCCCTATACAGAGTTCTAGCTCCAAGGAAGGTGAGTCCAACTTATCTATATACAGAGAGATAGCTATATGGCAGTGTAGTTCAACATTTCCATATACAGAGTTCGAGCTACATGGCAGATGAGTCCAATGTGTCCATATACTGAGAGCTAGTTACATGGCAGATAAATCCAATATGTTAATATACAGACAGCTATCTGTTTAGCAGATCATTTCAACATATCCACGTACAGAGAGGTAACTACATGGCAGACAAGTCCAAAATGTCCATATACCCAGAGCTATCTACATGGAAAGGTAATCCAACATTTCCATATATAGAGTTCTAGCTACAAGGCAGATGAGTTCAACTTGTCTATATACAGAGATCTAAAGATATGGCAAGGTAGTACATTTCCATATACAGAGTTTTAGATATATGGCAGATGTGTCCAATGTGTCCATATACTGAGGGTAGCTACATGGCAGAGTAGTCCAACATGTTCATATTCAGGGTACTAGCTACATGTCAGATGTGTCCAACGTGTCCATATACTGAGTGCCACCTACATAGCAGATCAGGCCAACATATCCATGTACAGAGAGTTAGCTACATGGCAGACGAGTCAAAAAATATCCATATACAGAGATCTAGCCACATGGCAGGGTAGTGCAACATTTCCATATACAGAGTTCTAAATACAAGGCAGATGATTACAACTTGTCTATATACTCCAATAAGTTCACATACACAGAGCTACCTAATTGTAAAATCAGTCCAACATATCCATGTACAGAGAGCTAGATACAAGTCATACGAGTCCAAAATGTCCATATACAGACAGCTACCTATATGGAAGAGTAGTGTATCATTTCCATATAGAGAGCTCAAGCTACATGGCAGATGAGTCCAAAGTGTTCATATACTGAGAGGTAGCTCCATGACAGAGTAGTCCAACATGTCCATATATAGGGTATTAGCTTCCTGGCTAATGCGTCCAACATGTCCATATACTGAGAGCTAGCTACATGGAAGACAAGTCCAGTATGATCATATACAGAGAGCTACCTACTTGTCAGATCAGTCCAAAATATCCATTTACAGAGA
>NW_006409037.1:528628-531609 GCF_000296735.1 Chrysochloris asiatica | reverse complement strand
CCAAAAAATCCATGTACAGAGTGCTAGCTACATGGCAGACTCGTCCAAAATGTCCTTTTACAGAGAGCTAGATACATGGCAGGGTAGTGCAACGTTTCTATATACAGAGTTCTATCTACCAGGCAGATGAGTCCAACTTGTCTATACAAAGACAGCTAACTACTGGGCAAGAATGTACAGTCTTTCCATATACACAGTTCTAGCTACATGACAGTTGTGTCCAACGTGTTCATATACTGAGAGCTAGCTACATGGCAGAGTAGTACAACTTACCCATATACAGGGTACAAGCTACCTCAAAGAGGAGTCCAACTTTTCCATATTCAGAGATCTAGCTACATGGCAGACAAGTCCAATATGTTCATATAGAGAGAGCTACCTACTTGGCAGATCAGTCCAACATATCCATGTACAGAGCGCTAGCTACATGTCAGATGAGTCCAAAATGTCCATATACAGAGAGCTAGCTACATGGCAGGGTAAAGCAATATTTCCATATACAGAGTTCTAGCTACAAGACAGATGACTGCAACTTGTCTATATACAAAGAATTAACTACATGACAGGGTCGTGCAACATTTTCATATACAGAGTTCTAGATACATGGCAGATGTGTCCAATGTGTCTATGTACTGAGCGCTTACTACATGGCAGACAAGTCTAATATGTTCATATACAGAGAGCTACCACCTTGGCAGATCAGTAAACATATCCATGTGCAGAGAGCTAGCTACATGTCACACAATTACATAATGTCCATATACAGAGAGCTAGCTACATGGCAGGGTAGTGAATTATTTCCATATGCAGTTTTCTAGGTACAAGGCAGATTAGTCCAACTTGTCTATATACTGAGAGGTAGCTACATGGAAGACAAGTCCAATATGTTCATATTCAGAGAGAGACCCACTTTGCAGATCAGTCCAATATATCCATGTACAGAGAGCTAGATAATTGCATACGAGTCCAAAATGTCCATATACAGAGAGCTAGCTACATGGCAGGGTAGTGCTGCATTTTGATATACAGAGTTCTAGCTACAAGGCAGATGAGTTCAACTTGTCTATATACAGAGAGCTAGCTACATGGCAGAGTAGTGATACATTTCTATATACAGAATTCTAGCTACATGTCAGATGTATGCGATGTATCCATAGACTGAGAGTTGCCTACATGGGAGTTCAGTCCAAAATATCTATGCAGAGAGAGCTAGCTATATGTCAGGCGAGTCCAAAATGTCCATATACAGAGAGCTAGCTACATGGCAGTGTAGTGCATCATTTACATATACAGAATTTAAGCTACATGGCAGATGAGTTCAAAGTGTTCATATACTGTGGGCTAGCTACATGACAGAGTAGTCCAACATGTCCATATAAAGAGTACTAGCTACCTGGCTAATGAGTCCAACATGTCCATATACTGAGAGCTGCCTACATGGGATATCAGTCCAAAATATCCATGCACAGAGAGCTGTGTATATGTCAGACGTGTCCAAAATGTCCATACACAGAAAGCTAACTACATGGCAGAATAGTGCATCATTTCCATAAACAGAGCTCAAGCTACATGGCAGAGGAGTCCAAAGTGTTCATATACTGAGGGCTAGCTACATGGCATAGTAGTCCAACATGTCCATATAAAGAGTACTAGCTACCTGTCTAATAAGTCCAACATGTCCATATACTGAGAGATAGATACATGGCAGACACATCCAATATGTTCATATACAGAGAGTTACCTACTGGGCAGATCAGTCCAACATAACCATGTACAGAGAGCTAGCTACATGGCAGATGAGTTCAAAATGTCCATATACAGAGAGCTACCTACATGGCAGGGTAGTGCACCATTTTCATATACAAAATTCTAGCTACAAGGCTGATAAGTCCACCTTGTCTATATACAGAGAGATAGCTACATGGCAGAGTAGTACAACATTTCCATATACAAAGTTCTAGCAACATGGCAGATGTGTCCAACTTGTGCATATACTGAGAGTTAGCTACATGGCAGACATTCCAACATGTTCATATACAGGGTGCTAGCTACATGGCAGATGAGTCCAAAATGTCCATATACAGAGAGCTAGCTACATAGCAGGATAGTACAACATTTCCATATACAGAGTTCTAGCTTCAAGGCAGATGAGTCCAACTTGTCTATATACAGAGAGATAGCTACATGGCAAAGTAGTACAATGTTTCCATATACAGAGTTCAACCTACATGGCAGATAAGTCCAAAGTGTTCACATACAGAGAGTTGCTAAAGGGCAGAGTATTCCAACATGTCCATAATAAGAGTACTAGCTACATGGCAGATGTGTCCAATGGGTCCATATATTGAGAGCTAGCTACATGGGAGACAAATCCAATATGTTCATATACAGAGAGCTACCTAATTGGCAGATCAGTCAAACATATCCATGTTCAGACACCTAGCTACATGGCAGATGAGACGAAAATGTCCTTATAGAGAGAGCGAGCTACATAGCAGTGTAGTGCAACATTTCCATAGACAGAGTTCTATCTACAAGGTAGATGAGTCCAACTTGTCTATATACTGAGAGCTAGCTACATGGCAGACAAGTCCAATATGTTCATATACAGAGAGAGAACTACTTTGCAGATCAGTCCAAATTGTCCATATACACAGAGCTAGCTACATGGCAGGGTAGTGCTGCATATCCATAACCAGAGTTCTAGCTGCAAGACTGATGGTTCCAACTTGTCTATATACAGACATCTAGCTACATGGCAGAGTAGTGCAAAATTTCGATATACAGGGTTCTAGCTGCATGGCAGATGTATCCAACATATCCATAGACTGAGAGTTGCCTACATGGGAGATCAGTCCAAAATATTCATGCACAGAGAGCTAGCTATATGTCAGACGAATCCAAAATGTCCATATTCAGATAGCTAGCTACATCGAGGTGTATTGCATCATTTCCATATACAGAATTCAAGCTACATGGCA
>NW_006409037.1:526128-527328 GCF_000296735.1 Chrysochloris asiatica | reverse complement strand
CGGAGCAGCTAGTAGTTTCGAACTGCTGACCTTGCGGTTCGCAGCCCGATTCGTAACCACTACGCTACCAGAGCATAAATGATGAAAATTCTATGATCACCAGAAGAATAATGGAAGATTAAAAAAGAAGTGGCATTTGAGTTGAAGCTTGGTAAAACAGACAAGACCACCAGCTAAGGCAGCTAAGGGAGTAAGTATATTTTAGTTTCAACAGACAAGACAGCTAAGGGAGTGAGTATATTTAAGTTTCAGGAAATAGCATGGATATGAGAACCTGAAAAAGCTCTTGTCTTAAAAGCAAAGGCAAGTGACCTGGAAAAATTACCGCAAGGTATATCTATATATCGATATATCTATATCTATATCTATATGTATATGTATATGTATATGTATATGTATATGTATATGTATATGTATATGTATATGTATATATATGCTGAAATAAAGCTATATGGCAGAGTTATCCAACATGCCCATGTACAGGGTACTAGCTACATTGCAGATGAGTCCAACATGTCCATATACTGAGGGATACCTACTACATGGCAGACAAGTCGAATATTTTCATATAAAGAGAGCTACCTACTTGGCAGATCAGTCGAACATATCCATGTACAGAGCGATAGCTACATGGCAGACCAGTTCAAAATATGCATGCACAGAGAGGTGGCTTTATGTCACACTAGTCCAAAATGTCCATATACAGAGAGCTAGTTACAAGGCAGAGTACTGCATCATTTCCAAATACAGAGCTCAAGCTACATGGCAGATGAGTCCAAAGTGTTCATATACTGATATGTAGCTCCATGTCACAGTATTCCAACATGTCCATATATAGGGTACTTGCTTCCTGGCTAATGAGTCCAACATCCATTCTGAGAGCTAGGTACATGAAAGACAAGTCCAGTATGTTCATATACAGAGAGCTACCTACGTGGCAGATCAGTCCAACAGATCCATGTACAGAGAGCAAGCTACATGGCAGATGAGTCCAAAATGTCCTCATACAGAGAGCTAGCTAGCTGGCAGACAAGTTCAATATGTTCATATACAGAGAGCTACCTACTTGCAAATCAGTCCAACATATCCATGTAGAGAGAGCTGTCTACATGGCACACGAGTTCAAAAAGTCCATATACAGAGAGCTAGCTACATGGCAGATCAATCCAAAATATCCATGCACAGAGAGCTAGCTACATG
>NW_006409037.1:518527-520558 GCF_000296735.1 Chrysochloris asiatica | reverse complement strand
TGTTGGCAGAGCTCTCTGCTATACGTCCACCCAATCTGCCATCTTGTTTGTTCCTCCCCAATATGTTCTTATACAGAGAGCTACCTACTTGGCAAATCAGTACAACATACACGTGTGCAGAGAGCTAACTACATGTCAGATGAGTACAAAATGTACTTATACAAAGAGCTAGCTACTTAGCAGGGTAGTTCAACATTTCCATAATCAGTGTTCTAGGTTCAAGGCACATGAGTCCAACTTGTCTATGTAGAAAGAGTTACCTACATGGCAGGGTAGTGCAACATTTCCATAAACAGAGTTCTAGCTACAATGCAGATAAGGCCAACTTGTCTAAATACAGAGAGGTAGCTACATGGAACAGAATTGCAACATGCCCATATACTGACAGCTAGCTACATGGCAGACAAGTCCAATTTGTTCAAATAAAGAGAGCTACCTATTTGGCAGATTAGTTCAATATATCCATGTACAGGAAGCTAGCTACATAGCAGACGAGTACAAAATGTCCATCTACAGAGAGTTAGCTACATGGCAGGTAGTGCATCATCTCCATATACAGAGTTCTTGCTACAAGGCAGATGTGTGCAACGTGTCCTTATACTGAGAGCCACCTACATGGCATACAAGTCCAATATGTTCATATACAGAGAGCAACTACTTAGCAGATCAGTCCAACATATCTATGTACAGAGCACTATCTACATGACAGACGAGTCTAAAATGTCCATATATGGAGAGCTAGCTACTACATGTCAGATGAGTCCAACATGTCTATATACTGAGAACTAGCTACATGGCAGACAAGTCCAATATGTTCATAAATAGAGAGCTAACTCCTTCGCAGATTAGTGTAACATATTCATGTATAGAGAGCTAGCTACATGGCAGGGTAGTGCCACATTTCCATATACAGAGTTCTAGCTACATGGCAGATGTGTACAAGGCATCCATATATAGAGAGCTACCTACATGGCAGACAAGTCCAATATGTTCATATACAGAGAGCTAATTACTTGGCAGATAGGTCCAACATATCCATGTACAGAGAGCTAGCTACATGGCAGACGAGTCCAAAATGTCCATATAAAGAGTGCTAGCTACATGGAATGGTAGTGCAACATTTCCATATACAGAGTTCTAGCTACATGTCACATGAGTCCAACTTGTCTATATACAGAGAGCTAGCTACATGGCATCATAGTGCAACATTTCAATATTCAGAGCTCTAGCTACATGGTAGATGTGTCCAACGTGCCCATATACTGAGAGCTTTCTACATGGCAGACAACTCCACTATGTTCATATACAGAGAGCTAACTACTTGGCAGATCAGTCCAACATATCCATGTATAGAGAACTAGGACATTGAAGACGAGTCCAAAATGTCCCTATACAGAGAGTTTACTACATGTCCGGGTAGTGCAACACTTCTATATACAGAGTTCTAGCTACAATGCAGATGATTACAACTTGTCTATATACAGAGAGCTTGGTACATGGCAGTGCAGTGCAACATTTCCATATACAGAGATGTAGCTACATGGAAGATGTGTTCAACGTGTCCATATACCTAGAGCTTGATACATGGCAGACAAGTACAATATGTTCATATACAGAGTGCTAACTACTTGGCAGATCAGTCCAACATATTCATGTACAAAGAGCTAGCTACATGGCAGATGAGTCCAAAATGTCCATATACAGAGAGCTAGCTTCATGACAGGGAAGTGTAACTTTTGCATATAGAGAGTTCTAGGTACAAGGCAGATGAGTTCAACTTGTCTATATACAGAGATCTAGCTACATGGCAAAGTAGTACAACACTTCCATATACAGAGTTCTCGCTACATGGCAGATGGGTCCAATGTGTCCATATACTGAGAGCTAGCTATATCGCAGACAAGTCGAACATGTTCATATACAGAGAGCTACCTACTTGGCAGATCAGTCCAACATATTCATGTAAAGAGAGGTAGATACATTGCAGACAAGTCCAAAATGTCCATATACAGAGAGCTAGCTACATGGCAG
>NW_006409037.1:516376-518427 GCF_000296735.1 Chrysochloris asiatica | reverse complement strand
ACATGGCAGATGTGTCAAAGTTGTCCATATACCGAGAGCTACCTACATAGCAGACAAGTCCAATATGTTCATATACAGAGAGCTACCTACATGGCAGATAAGTCCAACATATCCATGTACAGGGAGTTAACTACATGGCAGATGAGTCCAAAATGTCCATATGCAGAGAGCTAGCTACATGGAAGGGTAGTGCATCATTTGCATATACAGAGTTCTATCTACATGGCAGATGTGTCCAACGTGTCCATATACTGGATCCACCTACATGGCAAATAAGTCCAATATGTTCATATGCAGAGAGCTAACTACTTAGCAGATCAGTCCAACATATCCAAGTACAGAGATCTAAGTAGATGGCAGACGAGTCCAAAATGTCTTTATACAGATAGCTAGCTACGTGGCAGTGAAGTGCAACATTTCCATATACAGAGTTTTAGCTACAAGGCAGAGGAGTCCACCTTGACTATATTCAGATATCTAACGACATGGCAGGGTAGTGCAACATTTCCATATACAGAGTTCTAACTACATGGCAGATGTGTCAAACATGTCCACATACTGAGAGCCAGTTACATGGCAGATTAGTCTAACATGTCCATATTCAGGGTACTAGCTGCATGCCAGATGTATCCAATGTGTCCATATTCAGGGTACTAGCTACATGGAAGATGTGACCAATTTGCCCATATATTGAGAGGCAGCTACATGGCAGACAAGTCCAGTATGTTCATATACAGAGAGTTATCTACTTGGCAGATCAGTCCAACATATCAATTTACAGAGAGCTACCTACATGCCAGAGGAGTTCAAAATGTCCACATACAGAGAGCTAGCTACATGGCATGGTAATACAACATTTCTATATTCAGAGTTCTAGATACAAGGCAGATGAGTCCAAATTGTCTATATATAGAAATCTAACTACAGGGTAGTGCAACATGTCCATATACAATGTTCTAGCTACATGGCAGATGTGTCGAACTTGTCCATATACTGAAAACTACCTACATTTCAGGCGAGTCCATAATGTCCATATACAGAGAGCTAGCTACATGGCAGGGTAGTGCAACATTTACATATACAGAGTTCTAGCTACATGGAAGATGTGTCCAAGGTGTCCATATATTGAGAGCTACCAACATGTCAGACAAGTCAATTGTGTTCATATACAGAGAGCTACCTACTTGGAAGATCAGTTCAACATATCCATGTACAGAGATCTAGCTACATGGCAGTCAAGTACAAAATGTCAATATACAGAAAGGTAGTTACATGGCAGGGTAGTACAACATTTCCATATACAGAATTCTAGCTACAAGGCAGATGAATCCAATTTGTCTATATACAGAGAGCTAGCTACATGGCTGAGCCGTGCAACATTTCCATATACAGCATTCTAGCTACATGGCAGATGTGTCCAACGTGTCCATATACTGAGATCTAGCTCCATGGCAGAAAAGTCCTATATGCTCATATACAGAGAGTTACCTACTTGGCAGATCAGTGCAACATATCCATGTCCAGAGAGCCAGCTACATGGCAGATGAGTACAAAATGTCCATATACAGACAGCTATCTACATGGAAGGGTAGTGCATCATTTCCATACACAGAGTTCTTGCTACAAGGCAGATGGATCCAAGGTGCCCATATTTTGAGTACTACCTCCATGGCAGACAAGTCCAATATGTTCATATACAGAGAGCTACCTGTTTTTCATATCAGTCCAAACTACATGGCAGATGAGTTTAAAGTGTTCATATACTGAGAGGTAGCTACATGGCAGACAGATCAATATGTTCATATACAGATAGCTACCTACTTCGCAGATGTGTGTAACATATCCATGTACAGAGAGCTAGTTACATGGCTGAGGAGTGCAAAATGTGCATATACAGAGAGCAATCTACATGGCAGAGTAGGGCAACATTTCCATATACAGAGTTCTAGGTACAATGAGTCCAACTTGTCTATATACAGAGAGCTAGCTACATGGCAGGGTATTGCAACATTTCCATATACAGAGTTTTAGGTACATGGCAGATGTGTCCA
>NW_006409037.1:511012-516276 GCF_000296735.1 Chrysochloris asiatica | reverse complement strand
TACAGAGAGCTAGCTACATGGCAGGGTATTGCAACATTTCCATATACAGAGTTTTAGGTACATGGCAGATGTGTCCAACGTGTCCATACAATGAGAGCTAGCTACATGGCAGATCAGTCCAATATGTCCATATTCCGGGTACTAGCTACATGGCAGATGTGCCCAACGTGTCCATAACTGATAGCCACCTACATGGCAGACAAGAGCAAGATATTCATATACAGAGAGCTACCTACTTGGCAGATATATCAAACATATACATGTTCAGAGAGCTAGCTGCATGGCAGACGAGACAAAAATGTCCATATACAAAGAGCAAGCTACATGGCAGGGTAGTGCAAAATTTCCATATACAGAGTTCTAGCTGCAAGGTAGATCAGGAAATTGTGTATATACAGAGAGCTTGCTACATACCAGAGTACTCCAACATGTCCATATTCAGGTTTCCAGCTATATGGCAGATGTTTCCAACATGTCCACATACTGAGAGCTAGCTACTTGGTAGAGCAGTCCATCATGTCGATATACAGGGTACTAGCTACATGGTAGATCATTCCAACATATCCATATACTGAGAGCTAGCTACAAGAAAGACAGTTCAATATGTTCATATACAGAGACCTACTTACTTTGCAGATTCGTATAACATATCCATGTACAGAGAGCAAGCTACATGGCAGAGTAGTCGAAAATGTCCATATACAGAGAACTAGTTACATGGCAGGGTAGTCCAAAATTACCATATACAGAGTTCTCGCTAAAAGACAGATGAGTCCACCTTGTCTATATACACACAGCTAGCTACATGGCAGTATAGTGCAACATTTCAATATACAGAGATCTAGCTACATGGCAGATGTGTCTAAAGTATCTGTATATTGACAACTAGCTATATGGCAGACAATTCCAATATCTTCATATACAGAGATCTACCTACTTGGCAGATAAGTGCAACATATCCATGTACAGATAGCTAGCTACATAGCAGACGAGTGCAAAATCCATATACAGAGATCAAGCTACATGGCAGAGTAGTGCAACATTTCCATATACAGACTTCGAGGTACATGGCAGATGTGTCCAACGTGTCCATACAATGAGAGCTAGCTACATGGCTAATCAGTCCAATATGTCCATATATAGGTTACTAGCTATGTGGTAGATGAGTCCAATATGTCCATATACTGAGAGCTAGCTACATGGCAGGTAAGTCCAATATGTTCATATATAGAAAGCTACCCTCTTGGCAGATCAGTTCATCATATCCATGTAAAGAGAGCTAGCTACATGGCATACGAGTCCAAAATGTCCATATTCAGAGAGCTAGCTACATGGAAGGGTAGTGAAGATTTCCATATACAGAGTCCTAGCTATAAGGCAGATGAGTCCAACTTATCTATATACAGAGAGCTAACTTCATGGCAGAGTAGTGCATCATTTCCATATACAGAGTTTTAGCTACATGGCAGATGTGTCCAACATGTCCATATACTGAGAGCTAGCTACATGGCAGAATAGTCTAACATGTCCATATTCAGGGTACTAGCTACATGTCAGAAGTGTCCAACGTGTCGATATACTGATAGCCACCTACATGGCAGACAAGTCCAATATATTTATAAATAGAGAGCTACCTACTTGGCAGATCAGTCCAACATATGCATGTACAGAGAGCTAGCTATATGGCAGACAAGTCCAAAATGTTCATATACAGTGAGCTAGCTGCATTGCTGGGTAGTGCAACATTTTCATATATAGAGTTCTAGCTAATAGGCAGATGATTCCAACTTGTCTATATAATGAGAGCTAGCTACATGGCAGTTTAGTGCAAGATTTCCATATACAGAGTTCTAGCTACATGGCATATGTTTCTAACATGTCCATAAACTTAGAGCTAGCTACTTGGCCGACAAGTCCAATATGTTCATATATAGAGAGCTACCTACTTGTCAGATCAGTGCAACATATCCATATACAGAGAGCTAGCTTTATGGTAGACAAATCCAAAATGTCCATATACAGAGAGAGAGCCACATGGCAGTGTAGTGCAACATTTCCATATACAGTGTTCTAAGTACAAGGCAGATGAGTCCAACTTGTCTATATACAGATAGGTACCTACTTCGCAGATCTGTGTAACATATCCATGTACAGAGAACTAGCTACATGGCAGAGAAGTGCAAAATGTGCATATACAGAAAGCAATCTACATGGAAGATTAGTGCAACATTTCCATATACAGAGTTCTAGGTACAAGGCAGATGAATCCAACTTGTCTATATACAGAGAGCTAGCTACATGGCAGATCAGTCCAATATGTACATATTCAGGGTACTAGCTACATTGCAGTTTTGTCCAACTTGTCCATATACTGATAGCCACCTACATGGCAGACAAGTCCAATATGTTCATATACAGAGAGCGACCTACTTTGCAGATATGTCCAACATATCCATGTACAGAGAGCTAGCTACATGGCAGACGAGACCAAAATGTCAATATGCAGAGAGTAAGCTACATGGCAGGGAAGTGCAACATTCCCATATACAGAGTTCTAGCTGCAACGTAGATCAGGAAATTGTGTATATACAGAGAGCTAGCTACATGGCAGAATACTCCAACATGTCCATATTCAGGTTTCTAGCTGTATGGCAGATGTGTCCAACGTGTCCATATACTGAGAGCTAGCTACATGGCAGACATTTCCAATATGTTCATATACAGAGAGCTACCTAATTGGCAGATCCGTCCAACATATCCATGTACAGAGAGCTAGCTACATGGCAGACGAGTTCAAAATGTCCATATAGAGAGAGGTAGCTACATGGCAGGGTAGTGCAACATTTCCATATACAGGGTTCTTGCTACAAGACAGATGAGTACAGCTTGTGTATATACAGAGAGCTAGCTACATGGTAGAGTAGTGCAACATTTCCATATACAGAGTTCTAGCTACATGACAGATGTGTCCAACGTGTCCATATACTGAGAGCTACCTACATGGCAGACAAGTCCAATATAATCATATACAGAGAGCTATCTACTTGTCAGATAAGTCCAATATATCCATATACTGAAAGCCTCCTACAGGGCAGAAAAGTCCTATATGTTTATATAGTGAGCTACCTACTTGATAGATCAGTCTAAAGTATCCATGTACAGAGAGCTAGCTACATGTCAGAGTAGTCCAAAATGCCCATATACAGAGACCTAGCTACTTGGCAGTCTAGTGCAACATTTCAATATACAGAGGTCTACCTACATGACAGATGTGTCCAACGTGTCCATATACTGACAGCTAGCTACATGGCAGACAATTGCAATATGTTAATATATAAAGAGCTGCCTACTTGGAAAATCATTCCAACATATCCATGTACAGAGAGATAGCTATATGGCAAACAATATACAAAATGTCCACGTATAGAGAGCTAGCTATATGGCAGGGTAGTGAACATTTCCATATACAGAGTTCAAGCTACATGACAGATGTGTCCAACGTGTCCATATACTGAGGGCTAGCTACATGGCAGAAAGGTCCAATATGTTCATAAACAGAGAGCAACCTACTTGGCAGATCAGTCCAACATATCCATGTACTGAGAGCTAGTTACATGTCAGACGAGTCCAAAATGTCCATACACAGAGAGCTAGCCACATGGCAGGGTAGTGCAACATTTCCATATACAGAAGTTCTAGCTACAAGTCAGATGAGTCCAACTTGTCTATATACAGAGAGGTAGCTACATGGTAGATTAGTGCAAATTTTTCATATACTGAGTTTGAGCTACATGGCAGATGTGTCCAACGTGTCCATATACTGGGAGCTAGCAACATGGCAGAGTAGTCTAAGATGTCCTTATTCAGGGTAGTAGCTACATGGCAGATGTATCCAACATGTCCATCTACTGAAAGCCACCTACAGGGCAGACAAGTCGAATATGTTCATATACAGGGCTACCTACTTGGCAGATCATTATGTTCATATACAAGCTACCTACTTGGCAGATCAGTCCAACATATCCATGTACAGAGAGCTAGCTACATGGCATGTGAGTCTAAATTGTCAATATACATAAAGCAAGCTACATGGCAGTGTAGTGCAACATTTCCATGTACAGAGTTCTAGGTAGAAGGCAGATGAGTCCAACTTGTCTATATGCAGAGAGCTAGCTACATTGAAGGGTAGTGCAACATTTCCATATACAGTGTTCTAGCAACATGGCAGATATGTCCAAGGTGTCAATACACTGAGAGCTAGCTATATAGCAGAGAAGTGCATCAATTACATGTACAGAGTTCAATCCACGTGGCAGATGAGTCCAAAGTGTTCATATACTGAGCGTTAGCTACATGACAGACAGCTCAATATGTTCATATACAGAGAGCAACCTACTTTGCAGATCAGTGTAACATATCCATGTTCAGAGAGCTAGCTACATGGCAGACGAGTCCAAAATGTCCCTATATAGAGAGCATGCTATGTGGCAGGTTAGTGCAATATTTCCATATACAGACTTCGAGGTACAAGGCAGATGAGTCCAACTTGTCTATATACAGAGAGCTACCTACATGGAAGGGCAGTGCAACATTTCCATATACAGAGTTCTAGGTACATGGCAGAAATGTCCAACGTGTCCAAACAATGAGAGCTAGCTATATGGGCGAGCAGTCCAATATTTCCATATACAGGTTATTAGCTACATGGTAGATGAGTCCAACATGTCCATATAATGAGAGCTAGCTACATGGCAGGCAATTACAATATGTTAATATACAGAGAGCTACCTACTTGACAGATCAGTTCAACATATCCATGTACAGAGAGCTTGCTACCTGGCAGACGAGTCCAAAATGACGGTATACTGAGAGCTAGCTAAATGGCAGGGTAGTACAATATTTCCATAGAAAGAGTTCTAGCTACATTGCAGTGTAGAGCACCATTTCTACACACAGAGTTCTAGCTACATGGCAGATGTGTCAAAGCTGTTCATATACTGAGAGCTACCTACATGGCAGAATAGTCCAATATGTTCATATACATTCAGCTACCTTCTTGGCAGATTAGTTCAACAAATCCATGTACAGGGAGCTAGCTACCAGGCAGACAAGTCCAAAATGTCGATATTCAGAGAGCTAGCTAAATGGCAGGGTAGTACAACATTTCCATAGACAGAGTTCTAGCTACAAGGCAGATGTGTCCAAATTGTCTATATAAAAAAAGAGAGCTAACTACATGGCAGAGTACTCCAACATGTCCATAT
>NW_006409037.1:506864-510436 GCF_000296735.1 Chrysochloris asiatica | reverse complement strand
ACTCCCGTAAAGATTTACACCCTCGGAAACCCTGTACAGGGTCGCTATGGGTCGGACCCGACTCGATGGCACTTAACAACAACAACAACAGTTACAAGGGAGATGAGTCCAAATTGTCTATATACAGAAATCTAACTACATGGCATGGCAGTGCACCATATCCATATAAAGAGTTACAGATCCATGGCAGATATGTCCAAATTGTCCTTATACTGAGAGCTACCTACATGTCAGATGAGTGCAAAATGTCCATATACAGAGAGATAGCTACATGGCAGTGTAGGACAACATTTCCATATACAGAGTTCTAACTACATGGCAGATGTGTCCAAGGTGTCCATTTATTGAGAGCTATCTACATGGCTGGCAAGTCCGTTATGTTCATATACAGAGAGCTACCTACTTGGCAGATCAGTTCAACATATCTATGTACAGAGAGCTAGCTACATGGCAGACGAGTCCTAAATGTCCATATACAGAGAGCAAGCTACATGGCAGGGTAGTGCAATATTTCCATATAAAGACTTCGAGGTACAAGGCAGATGAGTCTAACTTGTCTAAATACAGAGAGCTAGCTATATGGAAGAGTAGTGCAACATTACCATATACAGAGTTCTATTTACATGGCTGATGTGTCCTAGATGTCCAAGCGCTGAAGGCTAGCTATATGGTAGAGAAATGCATTAATTCCATATACAGAGTTCAAACTACATGGCAGATGAGTCCAAAGTGTTCATATACTGAGAGCTAGCTACATGGCAGACAGTTCAATATGTTCATATACAGATAGCTACCTACTTTGCAGATCTGTGTAACATATGCATGTACAGAGAGCTAGCTACATGGCAGAGGAGTGCAAAATGTGCATGTACAGAGAGCATTCTACATGGCAGAGTAGTGCAACATTTCCATATAAAGAGTTCTAGTTACAAGGCAGATGAGTCCAACTTGTCTATATACAGAGAGCTAGCTACATGGCAAGGTAGACCAACATTTCCATATACAGAGTTCTAAGTACATGGCAGATGTATCCAGCATGTCCATACATTGAGAGCAAGCTACATGGCATATCAGTCCAATATGTTCATATTCAGGGTACTAGCTACCCGGCAGATGTGTCCAACGTGTCCATATACTGATAGCCACCTACATGGCAGACAAGTCCATTATGTTCATATACAGAGAACTACCTACTTGGCAGATATGTCCAACATATACATTTATAGAGAGCTAGTTGCATGGCAGATGAGTCCAACATGTCTATATATAGAGAGCTAGCCATATGGCAGGGTAGTGCAACGTTTCCATATACAGAAGTTCGAGCTACAAGGCAGATGAATCCAACTTGTCTATATACAGTTTTTTAACTACATGGCAGAGTAATGCAACATTTCGATATACAGAGTTCGAGCTACATGTCAGATGTGTCCAACGTGTCCATATACTGAGAGCTAGCTAGATGGCAGACAAGTCCAATATGTTCATATACAGAAAGCTACCTACTTTGCTGATCAGTCCAATATATCAATATACAGTGAGTTAGCTACATGGCATGCAAATCCAACATGTCCATGTACAGGGAGCTAGCTAGATGGCAGGGTTGTGCACCATTTCTATATACAGAGTTCTAGCTACAAGGCATATGAGTCCAACTTGTCTATATACAGAGAGCTCGCTACATGGCAGAGTAGTGCAATATTTCCATATACAGAATTTGAGCTACGTGGCATATGTGTCCAATGTGTCCATATACTAACAGCTAGCTACATGGCAGACAAGTCCAATATGTTCATATACAGAGAGCTACCTACTTGCCAGATCAGTCCAAAATATGCATGTACAGAGAGCTAGTTACATGGCAGATGTGTCCAAAATGTCCATATACAGAGAGCTAGCCACATGGCAGGGTAGTGCAACATTTCCATATATAGAAGTTCTAGCTACAAGTCAGATGAGTCCAACTTGTATATATACAGTGATCTAGCTATGTGGCAGAGTAATGCAAGATTTTCATATACAGAATTCGAGTTACATGGCAGATCTGTCCAACATGTCCATATACTGAGAGTTAGTGACATGGCAGAGTAGTCCAACATGTCCATATTCAGGGTAGTAGCTACATGGCAGATGTGTCCAACGAGTTCGTTTACTGAGAGCCACCGACAGGGCAGACAAGTCCAATATGTTCATATACAGAGAGCTACCTCCTTGGTAGATCAATCCATCATATACAAGTACAGAGAGCTAGCTATATGGTAGACGAGTCCAAAATATCCATATACAGAGAGCTAGCTACATGGTAGTGTAGTGCAACATTTTCATATACAGCGTTCTAGCTACAAGGCAGATGAGTCCAACTTGACTATATACAGAGAGGTAGCTACATGGCACCGTAGTGCAACATTTCCATATACAGAGTTCTAGCTACATGACAGATGTGTCCAACGTGTCCATATACTGAGAGCTAGCTACATGGCAGACAAGTCCAATAAGTTCATATACAGAGAGCTCCCTACATGGCAGATCAATCCAACATATCTATGTACAGAGAGCTAGTTACATGGCAGAAGAGTCCAAAAATATCCATGCACAGTGATCTAGCCACATGGCAGGGTAGTGCAACATTTCCATATACAGAAGTTCTAGCTCCAAGGCAGATGAGTCCAACTTGTCTATATACAGAGAGGTAGCTACATGGCAGAGTAGTGCAACATTTCCATATACAGAGTTCGAGTTACATGGCAGATATGTCCAATTTGTCCATATACTGAGAGCTAGCGACATGGCAGAATAGTCCAACATGTCCATATTAAGGGTAGTACCTACACAGGAGATGTGTCCAACGTGTCCATATACTGAGAGCCACTGACAGGGCTGGCAAATCCAATATGTTCATATATAGATTGCTAGCTACATGTCATGGGAGTTCAACATGTCCATATACAGACAACTTGCTAGATGGCAGGGTTGTGCACCATTTCTATATACAGATTTCTAGCCACAAGGCAGATGAAACCAACTTCTCTATATACAGAGAGCTAGCTACGTGGTAGAGTAGTGCAACAATTCCATATACAGATTACGAGATACATGTCAGATGTGTCCAAGTTGTCCATATACTAAAAGGTAGCTACATGGCAGAGTAGTCCAACATGTTCATATTCAGGGTAGTAGCTACATGGCAGATGAGTCCAACATGTCCATGTAAAGAGAGCCACCTACAAGGTAGAAAAATCCTATATGCTCACATAGAGAGTGCTACCTACTTTACAGATCACTCTAATGTATCCATGTATAGAGAACTAGCTACATGGCAGACAAGTCCCAAATGTCCATATACAGAGAACAAGCTACATGACAGCGTAGTGCAACATTTCCATATACAGAGTTCTAGCTGCAAGGTAGATGAGGAAATTGTGTATATACAGAGAGCTATCTACATGGCAGAGTACTCCAACATGTCCATATTCAGGTTTCTAGCTATATGGCAGATGTTTCCAACGTGTCCATATACTGAGAGCTAGCTACATGGTAGAGCAGTCCATCATGTCCATATACAGTGTACTCGCTAC
>NW_006409037.1:491731-505584 GCF_000296735.1 Chrysochloris asiatica | reverse complement strand
GTGTCCATATACTGAGAGCCACCTCCAGGGCAGACAAGTTCAATATGTTCATGTACACAGAGCCACCTACTTGGCAGGTCAGTGAAACATATCCATGTACAGAGAGCTAGCTACATGGAAGGCGAGTCCAAAATGCCCATATACACAGAGCTAGCTACATGGCAGGGTAGTACAACATTTCTTTATACGGAGTTCGAGCTACATGGCAGATGTGTCCAACTTGTCCATGTACTGAGAGCTAGCTACATGTCAGAGTAGTGCAACATTTCCATATACAGGGTTCGAGCTACATGGCAGAAGTGTCCAACCTGTCCATATACTGAGAGCTAGAGACATGGCAGAGTACTTCATCATGTCCATATTCATGGTAGTGGCTTTAGGGCAGATGTGTCCAACATGTCCTCCATATACTGAGAGCCACCTACAGGGCAGAGAAGTCCAATATGTACATATACAGAGAGCTACTTACTTGGGAGATCAGTCCAACATATGCATGTACAGAAAGCTAGCTATATGGCATGTGAGTCCAAAATGTCCATATTCAGAGAGTTAGGTTTATGGCAGGGTAGTGCACCATTTGAATGTACAAAGTTCTAGTTACAAGGCATATGAGTCCAACTTCTCTATATACAGAGAGCTAGCTACATGGAAGATTAGTGCAACATTTCCATATATGGAGTTCGAGCTTTATGGCAAATGTGTCCAACTTGTCCATATACTGAGAGCTAGCTACATGGCAGAGTAGTCCAACATGTCCATATTCAGGGTAGTAGCTACATGGCAGATTTGTCCAACGTGTCCATATACTGAGAGCCACCTCCAGGGCAGACAAGTCCAATATGTTCATATACAGAGAGCTACCTGCTTGGCAGGTCAGTGAAACATATCCATGTACAGAGAGCTAGCTACATGGAAGGTGAGTCCAACATGTCCATGTACAGAGAGCTAGCTACATGGCAGGCAAGTCCAATATGTACATATACAGAAAGCTACCAACTTGGCAGATCAGTTCAACATACCCATGTGCAGAGAGCTAGCTATATGGCAGACGAGTCCAAAATGTCCATACACAGAGCAGTAGCTACATGTCAGGGGAGTGAACATTTCCATATACAGAGTTCTAGCTATAAGGCAGATGAGTCCATCTTGTCTATATACAGAGAGCTAGCTTCATGGCAGAGTAGTGCAACGTTTCCATATACAGAGTTCTAGCTACATGGCAGATGTGTCCATCGTGTCCATATACTGAGAGCTAGCTACATGGCAGAATAGACTAACATGTCCATATTCAGGGTACTAGCTACATGGCAGATGTGTCCAACGTTTCCCTATATGTTTAACCACCTACATTGAAGACAAGTCCAATATGTTCATATACAGAGAGCTACCTAGTTGGCAGATCAGTCCACCATATACATGTACAGAGAGCTAGCTATATGGCAGACAAGTCCAAAATGTCCATATACAGAGAGCTAGATACATGGTAGTGTAGTGCAACATTTCCATATACAGAGTTCTAGCTACAAGGAAGATGAGTCCAATTTGACTATATACATCGAGCTAGCTATATGGCACAGTAATGCAACATTTCCATATACAGATTTCAAGTTACATGGCAGATGTGTCCAATTTGTCCATATACTGAGAGCTTGCAACATGGCAGAGTAGTCCAACATGTCCATATTCAGGGTAGTAGCTACATAGGAGATGTGTCCAACATGTCCAAGTACTGACAGCCACCTGGAGGGCAGACAAGTCCAATATATTCATAGACAGAGAGCTACATACTTGGCAGACCACTCCAACATATCCATGTACAGAGAGCTAGCTACATGGCATAAAAGGCCAAAATGTACAAATACAGTGATCTCACTAGATGGCAGGGTACTGCTCCATTTCTATATGCAAAGTTCTAGCTCAATGCAGATGAGTCCAACTTGTCTATATACAGAGTGCTAGCTACATGGCATCGTAGGACAACATTTTCATCTACAGAGTCCTAGCTACATGAAAGACGTGTCCAATGTGTCCATATACTGAGAGCTAGTTACATGGCAGACAAGTCCAATATGTTCATATACAGAGAGCTATCTACTTCTCAGCTCAGTCCAACATATCCATGTACAGAGAGCTAACTACATGGCAGACTAGTCCAAAATGTCCATATACAGAGAGCTAGCCACATGGCAGGGTAGTGAAACGTTTCCAAATACACAGTTCTAGGTACAGGGCAGATGAGTCAACTTTTCAACATAGAGACAGCTAGCTACATGACAGAGTAGTGCAACATTTCCATGTAGAGAGTTCGAGCTACGTGACAGATGTGTCCATCATGTCCATATACTAAGAGCTAGCTACATGGCAGTCTAGTGTAACATTTCATTATACAGAGTTCTAGCTACATGGAAGATGTGCCCAAAGTGTCCATATACTAACAACTAGCTACATGGCAAACAATTGCAATATGTTCATATACAGAGAGCTACCTACTTGGCAGCTCAGTCCAACATATCTATGTACAGAGAGCTCGCTACATGGCAGATGAGTGAAAAATGTCCATATAGAGAGACCTAGCTACATGGCAGGGTAGTGAAACATTTCCATATACAGAATTCTAGGTACAAGGCAGATGAGTCCAACTTGTCTATATAGAGAGAGCTAGCTACATGGCAGAGTAGTGCAATATTTCCTATATATAGAGTTCTAGGTACATGGAAGATGTATCCAACATGTCCATACACTGAGAGGTAGCTTCATGGCAGATGAGACCAACATGTCCATATATTGCATAGGAGGTACATGGCAGATGGATCCAAAATGTCCATATACTGAGAGTTAGCTACATGGCAGACTAGTCCAGTATGTTCAAATACAAACAGCTACCTACTTCACAGATCAGTGTATCATATTCATGTACAGAAAGCCACCTACATGGCAAACTACTCCAAAATGTCCATATACAGAGAGCTAGCTACATGGCAGAGTAGTGCTGCATTTCCATATACTGAGTTCTAGCTACAAGGCAGATGAGTACAAATTGTCTACATACAGAGATCAAGCTACATGGCAGAGTAGTACAACACTTCTATATATACAGAGTTCTATCTACATGGCAGATATGTCCAACGTGTCCATATTCTGAGAGCTAGCTACATGGCTTAGAAGTCCAATATGTTCAAATAAAGAGAGTTACCTAATTGACAGATCAGTTCAACATATCCATGTACACAGAGCTAGCTACATGGCAGACAAGTCGAAAATATCCATATACAGAGAGCTAGCTACATAGCATGATAGTGCAAAATTTCCATATACGGAGTTCTAGCTACAAGGCAGATGAGACCTACTTGTCTATATAGAGAGAGCTAGCTGCATGGCAGAGTAGTGCAACATTTCCAAATAAAGAGTTCTCGCTACATGGCAGATGTGTAAAACGTGTCCATATACTAAGAGCTAGCTTCATGGCAAAGTAGTCCAACATGTTCATAAGCAGCGTACTAAATACAAGGCAGATGTGTCCAACGTGTCTATATATTGGGAGCCACGTATATGGTAGAAAATTTCAATACGTTCATATACAGAGAGCTACATACTTGGCAGATCAGTCCAACATATCCATGTACAGAGAGCTAGCTACATGAGAGACATGTCCAAAATGTCCATAAACAGAGAGCTAGCTACATGGCAGGGCAATGCAACATTTCTATATACAGAGTTCTAGCTACAAGGCAGATGATTCCAACTTGTCTATATACATAGAGCTAGCTACATGGCAGAGTAGTGCAACATTTCCATATACAGAGTTCGAGCTACATGACAGATGTGTCCAACCTGTCCATATTCTGAGAGATAGCTACATGACAGAGTAGTCCAACATGTTCATATTCAGGGCAGTAACTACACGGCACATATGTCCAAAGTGTACATATACTGCAAGCCACCTACAGGGTAGAACAGTCCTATATATTCATGTACGGAGAGCTACATTCTTGGCAGATCAGTCTAACAAATCCATGTACAGAGAGCTATCTACATGACAAAGGAGTCCAAAATGTCCATATACAGATAGCTAGCTACATGGCAGTGTAGTGCAACATTTTCATATACAGAATTCAAGCTACATGGCAGATGTGTATAACGTGTCCATATACTGAGAGCTAGCTACATGACAGAGTAGTCCAACTTGTGCACATTCAGGGTAGTAGCTACAGGGCAGATTTATCCAAAATGTCCATATAATGACAGCCACCTACACAGCAGAAAAGTCCAATATGTTCATATACAGAGAGCTACCTAATTGGCAGATCAGTCTTACATCTATCTATCTATCTATCTATCTATCTATCTATCTATCTATCTATCTAAATCTATATCTATCTATATCTATCTCTCTCTATATATATACAGAGAGCTAGCTACATGGCAGATGAGTCCAAAATATCCATATGCAGATAGCTAATTACATGGCAGGATAGTGCAACATTTCCATATACAGAGTTCTCGCTACAAGACAGATGAGTCCAGCTTGTCTATATTCAGAGAGCTAGCTACATGGCAATCTAGTGCAACATTACAATATGCAGAGGACTAACTACATGGCTGATGTGTGCAAAGTGTCCATATACTGACAACTAACTATATGGCAGACAATTCCAAAATGTTCAAATACAGAGAGCTACCTAACTGGCAGATCAATCCAACATATCCACGTAAAGAGAGCTAGATACATTACAGACAAGTGCAAAATGTCCATATATAGACACCTAGCTATATGGCAGGGTAGTGCAAGATTTCCATATACAGAGTTGTAGCTACAAGGCAAATTAGTCCAACTTGTCTATGTACTGAGAGCTAGCTATATTGCAGAGAAGTCCAATATGTTAATATACAGAGAGCTACCTACCTGATAGATCAGTCTAACATATTCATGAACAGAAAGCTAGCTACATGGCAGACGAGCTCAAAATGTCCATATATTGAGAGCAAGCTACATGGCAGACACGTCCAATATGTCCATATACAGAGAGCTACCTACCTGATAGATCAGTCTAACATATTCATGAACAGAAAGCTAGCTACATGGCAGACGAGCTCAAAATGTCCATATATTGAGAGCAAGCTACATGGCAGAGTAGTGCAACATTTGCATATACACAGTTCTAGCTACAAGGCAGATGAGTACAACTTGCATATATACAGAGAGTTAGCTACATGGAAGAGTACTCCAACATGTCCATATTCAGGTTTCTAGCTGTATGGCAGATGTGTCCAACGTGTCCATATATTGAGAGCAACTTACAGGGCAGACAAGTTCAATATGTTCATACACAGAGAGCTACCTGCTTCGCAGATCAGTGTAACATACCCATGTATAGACAATTAACTACATGGCAGCCGAGTCCAAAATGTCCACATACAGAGAGCTAGCTACATGGCAGGGTAGTGCAACATTTCCACATACAGAGTTCTAGCTACAAGGCAGATGAGTCCAACTTTTCTATATACAGAGAGCTAGCTTCATGGCAGAGTAGCACAACGTTTCCATATACAGAGTTCTAGCTACATGGCAGATGTGTCCAGCATGTCCATTTACTGAGAGCTGGCTACATGGCAGAATAGTCTAACATGTCCATATTCAAGGTACTAGTTATATGGCAGATGTGTCCAACATGTCCCTATACTTTTAACCAAATACATGGCAGACAAGTCTAATATGTTCATATACAGAGAGCTAACTACTTGGCAGATCAGTCCAACATATGCATGTACAGAGAGCTAGCTATATGGCAGACCAGGCCAAAATGTCCATATACAGAGAGCTAGCTACATGGTAGGGTAGTGCAACATTTCCAAATACAGAGTTCTAGCTACAAGGCAGATGAGTCCAACTGGACAATATACACTACATGGCATCATAGTGCAACAATTCCATATAAAGAGTTCTAGCTACATGGCAGATGTGTCCAGCGTGTCCCTATACTGAGAGCTAGCGACATGGCAGAGTCGTCCAACATGTCCATATTCAAGGTAGTAGCTACATGGAAGATGTGTCCAACATGTCCATATACTGAGAACCACCTACAGGGCAGACAAGCCCAATATGTTCATATACAGTAAGCTACGTACTGGGCAGATCAGTCCAACATATCCGTGTACAGAGAGCTAGATACATGGCAGACGAGTCCAAAATGTCCATATACAGACAGCTAGCTAGATGGCAGGGTACTGCACCATTTCTATATACATAGTTCTAGCTCAATGCAGATGAGTCCAACTTCTCTATATACAGAGAGCTAGCTACATGGCAGCGTAGTGCATTATTTACATATACAGAGTTCTTGCTACAAGGCAGATGAGTACAAATTGTCTATATACAAAAAGCTAGCTACATGGTAGAGTTCTCCAACATGTCCTTATTCAGGTTTCTGGCTATATGGCAGATGTTTCCAACGTGTCCATATGCTGAGAGCTAGCTACATGGCAGACAAGTCCAATATGTTCATATACAGAGAGCTACCTACTTGTCAGTTCAATTCATCATATCCATGTACAGAGAGCTAGCGACATGGCAGATGAGACCAAAATGTCCATATACAGAGAACTGGGCTCATGGCAGGGTAGTGAAACATTTACAAACACAGATTTCTAGCTACAAGGCAGATGACTACAACTTGTCGATATACAGAAAGATAGCTACATGGAAGGGTAGTGCAACATTTCCATATACAGAGTTCTAGCTACATGGCTGATGCGTCCAGGGTGTCCATACACTGAGAGCTTACTATATGGCAGTGGAATGCATCAATTCTATATATAGAGTTCAAGTTACATGGCAGATGAGCCCAAAGTGTTCATATACTGAGAGTTAGCTACATGGCAGACAGTTCAATATGTTCATATACAGATAGCTACCTACTTCTCAGATCAGTGTAAGATGTCCATGTACAGTTAGCTAGCTTCATTGCAGATGAGTGCAAAATGTCCATATACAGAGAGTAAGCTGCATGGCATGGTAGTGCAACATTTCCATGTACAGAGTTCTAGGTACATGGCAGATGTGCCCAACGTGTCCATACAATGAGAGCTAGTTACATGGCAGATCAGTCCAATATGTTCATATACAGAGAGCTACCTACTTGGCAGATCAGTCCAACATATCCATGTACAGAGAGCTAGCTATATGGCTGACGAGTCCAAAATGTCGATATACAAAGAGCTAGCTACATGGTAGGATAGTGCAACATTTCCATATACAGAGTTCTAGCTACAAGGCAGATGAGTCCAACTTCTCTATATATACAGAGCTAGCTATATGGCAGAGTAGTGCAACGTTTCCATATACAGAGTTTGAGCTACATGGCAGATGTATCCAACGTGTCCATATATTGTGAGCTAGCGACTTGGCAGAGTATTCCAATATGTCCATATTCTGGGTACTAACATGGCAGATGTGTCTAATGTGTCCATCTACTGAGAGCCACCTACAGGGCAGACAAGTTAAGTATGTTCATATACATAGAGCTACGTACTTGGCAGATCAGTCCTACATATCCATGTACTGAAAGCTAGCTACATGGCATGCGAGTCCAAAATGTCAATATACAGAGAGCAAACTATATGGCAGGGTAGTGCAACATTTCCATATACAGAGTTCTTGCTACAAGGCAGATGAGTACAAATTGTCTCTATACAGAGAGCTAGCTACATGGCAGAGTACTCCAACATGTCCATATTCAGGTTTCTAGCTATATGGCAGATGTTTCCAACGTGTCCATAAGCTGAGACCTAGCTATATGGTAGAGCAGTCCAAAATGTCCATATACTGAGAGCTAGCTACATGGCCGAGGAGTCCAACATATCCATTTACAGAGATCTAGCTACAAGGCAGAAAAGTCCAGTATGTTCATAAACATATAGCTACGTACTTGTCACATCAGTCCAACCTATCCATGTACAGAGAGATAGCTACATATCAGACGAATCCAAAATCTCCATATAGAGACAGCTAGCTACATGGCAGAATAGTGTAACATTTCCATATAGAGAGTTCTAGCTACATGGCAGATATGCCCAACGTGTCCATATACTGAGAGCTAGCTACATGGCAGAAAGTCCTATATGTTCATATACAGAGAGCTACCTACTTGGCAGATAAGTCCAACATATCCATGTACAGAGAGCTAGCTACATGGAATTTGAGTCCAAAATGTCCATATACAGAGAGATACCTAAATGGCAGGGTATTGCAACATTTCCATATACGTGTTACATTTAAAAGGCAGATGAGTAAAACTTGTCTACATACAAAGAGCTAGGTACATGGCAGAGTAGTGCAACATTTCCATATACAGAGTACTAGCTACATGGCAGATATGGCCAACGTGTGCATATACTCAGAGTTAGCTAAATGGCAGAGGAGTCCAACATGTCCATATTTAGGGTACTAGCTAAATGGCTGATGTGTCCAACGTGTCTATATACTGAGAGCAACCTACATGCAGACAAGTCCAATATGTTCATATATAGAGAACTACCTACTTGACAGATCAGTACAACATATCCAAATACAGAGAGCTAGCTACATGTTGAAAAGTCAAAAATGCCCATATTCAGAGATTTAGCTGCATGGCAACATAGGGCAACATTTCCATATACAGAGTTTTAGGTACAAGGCAGATGAGTCCAATTGTCTATATACAGATAGCTGGCTACATGGCAGAGTAGTGCAACATTCCCATATACAGAGTTCTAGGTACATGGCAGATGTGTCAAATGTGTCTATATACTGAGAGCTAGCTACATGGCAGACAAGTCCAATATTTTCATATACAGAGAGCTAACTTCTTGGCAGATCAGTTCAACATATCCATGTACAGAGAGCTAGCCACATGGCAGATGAGTCCAAATTATCCATATACAGAGAGCTAGCTACTTGGCATGGTAGTGTAACATTTCCATATACAGAGTTCTAGCTCCATGGTAGAAGTGTCCAACATGTCCATACACTGAGAACTACCTATATGGCAGAGAAGTTCAAAATGTTCATATACAGAAAGCTCCCTTATTGGCAGATCGGTCCAACATATCCATGTACAGAGAGCTAGCTACATGGCAAAAGAGTTCAAAATGTCCATATACAGAGAGATAACTCCCTGGCAGTATAGTGAAACATTTCCATATATACAGTTCTTGGTAAAAGGCAGATGAGTCCAACTTGTCTACATACATAGATCTAGCTACATGATAGTGTACTGCAACATTTCAATATACAGTGTTCTAGCAACATGGCTGATGTGTCCAAAGTGTCCATATACTGAGAGCTAGCTACCTGACAGACAAGTACAACTTGTTCATATACTGAGAGCTACCTGCTTGGCATTTCAGTCCAAAAATCCATGTACAGAGCGCTAGCTACATGGCAGACGAGTACAAAATGTTCATATACAGAGAGATAGCTACATAGCAGGGTAGTGCAACATGTCCATATACTGAGAGCTAGCTACATGGCAGAAAAGCCCAATATGTTCATATACAGAGAGCTACCTACTTGGTAGATCAGTTCAACATATCCATGTACACAGAGCTAGCTACATGGCAGACGAGTCCAAAATGTCCATATATAGAGAGCTACCTACATGGCCGGTTAATGCAATATTTTCATATACAGAGTGTTAGCTACATGGCAGATGTATTCAAGGTGTCCATACACTGAGTGCCAGCTACATGGCAGAGTAGTGAATCATTTCCATATACAGAGTTCAGGCAACATGTCAAATGTGTCCAAAGTGTTCATATAATGAGAGCTAGCTACATGGCAGACAAGTCCAATATGTTCATATACAGAGAGCTAATTACTTCGCAGACCAGTACAACATATCCATGTACAGAGAGCTAGCTACATGGCAGATGAGACTAAAATGTCCATATACAGAGACTAGCTGCATGGCAGGGTAGTGAAACATTTCCATATAAAGAGTTCTAGAGACAAGATAGATGAGTCCATCTTGTCTATATACAGAGAGATAGCTACATGGCAGAGTAGTGCGACACTTCCATATACAGACTTCTAGCAACGAGGCAGAAAGTCCAACTTTTCTATATACAGAGAGATAACTATATGGCAGATGAGTTAAAAATGTCCATATACCGAAAACTACCTACTTTGCAGGGTAGTGTAACATTTCTATAAACAGAGTCATAACTACAAGGCAGATTAGTCCAACTTGTCTATATAGAGAGAGCTAGCTACATGGCAGAGTAGTGCAGCATTTCCATATACAGAGTGCTAGCTACAAGACAGATGAGTCCAAATTGTCTATATACAGAGAGCTACCTACATGTCAGAGTAATGCAACACTTCCATATACAGAGTTCTTACTACATGGCAAATGTGTCCAACATGTCCATATACAGGGAGCGAGCTACATGGCAGATTATTGAAACATTTCCATATAGAGAGTACTAGCTACATGGCAGATGTGTCCAACGTGTCCATATACAGAGAGATAGCTACTTGGCATGGTAGTGCAACACTTCCATATACAGAGTTCCAACTATACTGCTGAAAAGTTCAACATGTCTATATACAGAGAGCTAGCTACATTTCAGAGTAGTGCAACGTTTCCATATACAGTGATTTACCTACATGGCAGATGTGTCCAACATGTCTTTATACTGAGAGTTAGCTACATGGCAGTGTACTCTAACATGTCCATTTCCAAGGTAGTAGCTACATGGCAGAAGTGTCCAACGTGTCCATATACTGAGAGCCACCAACATGGCAGACAAGTCCAATATGGTCATATACATAGAGTAACTACTTGCTAGATCAGTCCAATATATCTTTGTACAGAGAGCTAGCTATATGGCAGACAAGTCCAAAATGTCCATATGCAGAGAGCTAGCTACATGGCAGGGTTATGAAACATTTCCATATACAGAGTTCTAGGTACAAAACAGATGAGTCCAACTTGTCTGTATACAGAGAACTAGGTACAAGGTAGATGAGTCCAACTTGTGTATGTACAGAGAGCTAGGTACGTGGGAGAGTAGTGAATCTTTTCCATTTACAGAGTTGTAGCAACATGACAGATGAGTCCAACATGTCCATATAGTGAGAACTAGCTCCATGGCAGCCAAGTCCAATATGTTCATATACAGAGAGCTACCTACTTCGCAGATCAGGGTAACATATCCATGTACAGAGAGCTAGCTACATGGCAGATGAAAACAAAATGTCCATATACAGAGAGTTAGCTACATTTTAGGGTAGTGTAACATTTACATGTAAAGAGTTCTAGCTACCTGACAGATGTGTCCAACGTGTCCATATATTGAGAGCTACCTACTCGGCAAACAAGTTCTATATATTCATATATTCATATACAGATATCTACCTACTTGGAAGATCAATTGAACATGTCCATGCTCAGAGAGCTAGTTACAAGGAAAACGATTCCAAAATGTCCATATACAGAGAGGTAGCTACATTGCAGGGAAGTGAAACATTTCCATATACACAGTTCTAGCTACAAGGCAGATGAGTCCAACTTGTCTATCTATAGAGAGCTAGGTACATGGCAGAGTAGTGCAACATTTTTATATACAGAGTTCTATCTCAATGTCAGATGTGTCCAATGTGTTCATATACTGAGTGCTAGCTACATGGCAGAGAAGTCCAATATGTTCATATACATAAAGCTACCTACTTGGCAAATCAGTCCATCATATTCATGTACAGAGAGCTAGCTACATGGCAGAGGAGTGCAAAATGTCCATATATAGAGAGCTAGCTACATGGAAGGTTCGCACTACATATCCATATACCGAGTTCTAGCTACATGGCAGATGTGTCCAACATATCCATATACAGAGAGGTAGCTACATGGCCGAGTAGTTCAACATGTCCAAATTCTGGGTACTAACTACATGGCAGATGTGTCCAACGTGTCAATAAACTGAGAGCTAACTACAAGGCATAGTAGTCCAACATGTCCATATATATGGACCTAGCAACATGGCAGATGACTCCAACATAACCATGTACAGAGAGCTAGCTACAAGACAGAAAACTCCAGTATGTTCATAAACAGATAGCTACCTACTTGGTAGATCAGTCCAACATGTCCATGTACAGAGAGCTAGCTACATGGCAGACGAGTCCAAAATGTCCATATACAGTGCAACATTTCCATATACAGAGTTCTAGCGAAAAGACAGATTAGTCCAACTTGTCTATATACAGAGAGTTAGCTACAAGTAAGACTAATGCAATATTTCCATATACAGATTTCTAGCTACATAGCAGATGTGTCAAACGTTTCAATATACTGAGAGCTAGCTACATGACAGAGCAGACCAACATGTCCCTATTCAGGATACTATCTACATGGCAGATGTGTCCAACGTGTCCATATTTTGAGAGCTATTTACATGGAGGACAAGTCCAGTAGGTTCATATACAGAGAACTACCTACTTGGCAGATCAGTTCAACATATCCATGTAAAGAGAGATATCTACATGGCTGACGATTCCAAAATGTCCATATACAGCAAGCTAGCTACATGGCAGGTTAGTGCTACATTTCCACATACAGAGTTCTAGCTACAAGGCAGATGAGTCCAACTTGTGTATATACAGAGAGCTAGCTACATGGCAGAGTAGTGCAATATTTCCATATACAGAGTTCTAGCTACGTGGCAGATTTATCCAACGTGTCCATATATTGAGAGCTAGTTTCATGGCAGAGTACTCCAACATGCCCATATTCAGAGATCTAGCTACGTGACAGATGTGTCCAATGTGTCCATATACTGAGAGATTGCTACATGGCAAACAAGTCCAATATGTTCATATACAGAGAGCTACCTACTTGGCAGATCAGTCAAACATATCCATGTACAGAGAGCTAGCTACATGGCAGATGAATCCAAAATGTCCATGTACAGAGAGATAGCTTGATGGCAGGGAGTGCAACATTTCCATATACAGAGTACTAGCAACATAGCAGATGAAGCCAACATGTCCATATACTGAGAGTTAGCTGCATGGCAGATGAATCCAACATGTGGATATTTAGAGGGCTAGCTACAAGGCAGATGAGTCCCACATGTCTATATACAAAGAGCTAGGTACATGGCTTGGAAGTGCAGCATTTCCACATACACAGTTCTAGCTACAAGGCAGATGTATCCAACTTGTCCATATACAGAGAGCTAGCTACATGGCAGGGTACTGCAACATTTCCATATACAGAGTTCTAACTACATGGCAGATGTGTCCAACATGTCCATATATTGAGAGCTGGCTACATGACAAACAAGTCCAATATATTCATATATAGAGAGGTAACTATTTGACAGATCAGTCCAACATATCCATGTACAGAGAGCTAGCGTAATGGCAGACGAGTCCAAAATGTCAATATACAGAGAGCTATCTACATGGCAGGGTAGTCCAACATTCCCATATACAGAGATCTAGCTACAAGGCAGATGAGTCCAACTTGTCTATATACAGTGTGCTAGGTACGTGGAAGAGGAGTGCAACATTTCCATTTTCAGAGTTCAAGCTACATGGCAGACGAGTCCAAAATGTCCATATAGAGAGAGCTATCTACATGGCAAGGTAGTGCAACATTTCCATATTCAGAGTTCTAGCTACAAGACAAATGACTACAACTTGTCTGTGTACAGAGAGCTAGCTACATTGCAGAGTTGTGTAACACTTCTATATACAGAGTTCTAGCTACATAGCAGATGTGTCCAACGTGTCCATATACTGAGAACTAGCTATATGGCAGACAAGTCCAATATGTTCATATAAAGAGAGCTACCTACTTGGGAGATCAGTC
>NW_006409037.1:486805-491578 GCF_000296735.1 Chrysochloris asiatica | reverse complement strand
TTTCATATACAGATGTGTCCAACGTGTCCATATACTGAGGGTTAGCTACTTGGCAGAGTAGTCCATCATATACATATTCAGGGTACAATTTACATGGCAGATGTGTCCAACGTGTCCAAATACTAAGAGCCACTTACATAGGAGAGAAGTCCAATATGTTCATATGCAGAGAGCTAGTTACATGGCAGGGTAGTGCAAAATTTCCATATACAGATTTCTATCTACTAGGCAGATGATTCCAACCTGTCTATATATAGATATCTAACTTCCTGGTAGGGTAGGGCAACATTTCCATATACAGAGTTCTAGGTACATGGCACATGTGTCCATCGTGTCCATACACTGAGAGGTAGCTACATGGCAGAGCAGTCCAACATGTCCATATTCAGGGTACTAGCTACATGGCAGATGTGTCCATCTTGCCCATATACTAAGAGCCACCAAATGGCAGACAAGTCCAACATGTTCATATACAGCAATCTAGCTACATGGCAGGCGAGTGCAACATTTCCATATACAGAGTTCTAGCTACTAGGCAGATGAGTCCAACTTGTCTATATACAGAGAGCTAGATACATGGCAGAGTAGGGCAACACTTCCATATACAGAGTTCTAGCTAAAAGGCAGATGTGTCCAACGTGTCCATATACTGAGAGCTATCTATATGGCAGGCAAGTCCAATATGTTCATATTGGAGAGCTACCTACTTGGAAGATCAGTCCAATATATCCATGTACAGAGAGCTATCTACATGGAAGATAAGTCCAAAATGTTCGTATACAGAGAGCTAGCTACTTGGCATGGTAATGCAACATTTCCATATACAGAGTTCAGCTACAAGGCAGAAGATTCCAACATGTCTATATACAGACATCTAACTACATGGCAGGGTAGTGAAACATTTCCATATACAGAGCTATAGCTACATGGCAGATGATTCCAACGTGTCCATATACTGAGAGCTAGCTATATGGCAGACAAGTCCAATATATTCATATCAAAGAGCTATGTACTTGGCAGATCAGTCCAACATATCCATGTACAGAGAGCTAGCTACATGGCAGACGAGCCAAAATGTCCATATACAGACAGGTAGCTACATGGCAAGGTAATGCAACATTTCTATATTCAGAGTCTAGCAACAAGGCAGATGATTACAACTTGTCTATAGACAGAGAGCTAGCTACATGACAGAGTAGTGCATCATTTCCATATACAGAGTTCTAGCTACATGGCAGATGTGTCCAACATGTTCATATTAAGGGTACTAGCTAAATGGAAGATGTGTCCAACTTGTCCATGTACTGAGAGCCAACTATATGTCATAAAAATACGATATGTTCATGTACGGAGAGCTAATGACTTAGCAGATCAGTCCAACATATCCATGTACAGAGAGTTAGCTACATGGCAGATGAGTCCACAATGTCCACATACAGAGAACTAACTACATGGTAAGGTATGGCAACATGTCCATATATAGAGTTCTAGCTACAAGGCATATGAGTCCAAATTGTGCATATACAGAGAGCTAGCTACATGGCAGAGTACTCCAACATGTACATATTCAGAGTTCTAGCTACATGCAGATGGGTACAAAGTTTCCATATACAGAGGGATAGCTATATGGCAGACAAGCCCAATATGTTCATATACAGAAAGCAACCTATTTGGCAGGTCAGTTCAACATATCCATGCACCGATAGCTGGCTACATGGCAGACTAGTGCAACATTTCCATATACAGAGTTCTTGTTACATGGCAGATGTGTCCAACTTGTTCATACACTGAGAGCTAGATACATGGCAGAGCAGTCCAACATGTCCATATTCAGGATAGTAGCTACATGGCAGATGTGTCCTACGTGTTCATATACTGCGAGCCACCTACATGGCAGACAAGTCCAATATGTTCACATACAGAGAGCTAGCTACATGGCATGGTAGTGTAACATTTCCATATACAGAGTTTTAGATTCAAAGCACATGAGTCCAACTTGTATATATGCAGAGAGCTAGATACATGGCAGGGTAGTGCAACATTTTCATATACAGGTTTCTATCTACTAGGCATATGAATCCAACCAGTCTATATATAGAGATCTAACTTCCTGGTAGGGTAGTGCAACATTTCCATATACAGAATTCTAGGTACATGGCAGATGTGTCCAAAATGTCCATACACTGAGAGCTAGCCATATGGCAGAGCAGACCAACATGTCCATATTCAGGATACTAGCTACATGGCAGATGTGTCCAACGTGTCCATACCCTGATAGCTAGTTCCATGGCAGAGTAGGCCAACATGTCCATATTCATGGGACTAACTACATGGCTTATATGTCCAACTTGCCCATATACTGAGAGCCACCTACATGGCATACAAGTCCAATATGTTCATATACAGAGAGCTAGCTACATGGCAGGGTAGTGAAACATTTCCTTAAATAGTGTTCCACTACATGTCAGATGAGTCCAATTTGTCTATATACAGAGATGTAACTACATGGGAGGGTAGTGCAACATTTCCAAGTACAGAGTTCTTTCAACTTGGCAGATGTGTCCAATGTGTCCATATACTGGGGCCTAGCAACATGGTAGAGTACTCCAACATGTCCATATTCATGGTACTAGCTACATGGCAGATGTGTCCAATGTGTCCATATACTGAGAGCCACCTACATAGCAGACAAGTCCAATATGTTCATATACAGACAGCTACCTACTTGACAGATCAGTCCAAGATATCAATGTACAGAGAGCTAGCTACATGGCAGAAGAGTCCAATATGTCCATATACAGAGGCTTAGCTACATGGCAGAGTATTGCAACATTTCCATATACCCAGTTAAAGCTACATGTAAGATGTGTCCAACGTGTCTATATACTGAGAGCTAGCTACATGGCAGAGTAGTGCAACATTTCCATATACAGGATTCTAGGTTTATGGCAGATATGTCCAAGGTGTGCATACACTGAGAGCTAGCTGCACGGCAGAGCAGTCCAACATGTCCTTATACAGAGTACTAGCTAGATGGTAGATGAGTCCAACATGTCCATAAACTGAAAACTTGCTACATGGCAGACAAGTCCAATATCTTCATAAACAGAGAGCTACCTACTTTGCAGATCAGTGTTACATATCCATGTATAGAGAGCTAGCTACAATGCACATGAGTCCAAAAGGTCAATATAGAGAGAGCTAGCTACATGACAGGGTAGTGCAACATTTCCATATACATAGTTCTAGCTACATGGCAGATGTGTACAAGGTGTCCATGTATTGAGAGCTACCTACATGGCATACAAGTCCAATATGTTCATATACAGAGAGCCACCTGCTTGGCAGACCAGTCCATCATATCCATGTACAGAGAGCTAACTCCATGGCAGACGAGTCCAAAATGTCCATATACAGAGAGCTAGCTACATGGAAAAGTAGTGCAACATTTCCATATACAGAGTTCGAGCTACATGGCAGATGTGTCCAATGTGTCCATATACTGGGAGCTAGCAAAATGGCAGACAAGCCCAATATGTTCATATACAGAGAGCTACCTGTTTGGGAGATTAGTCCAACATATCCATGTACAGAGAGCTATCTACATGTCAGACAAGTCCAAAATGCCCATATACAGACAGCTAGCTCCATGGCATGATAGTGCAACATTTCAATACACATAGTTATAGATACAAGGCAGATGAGTCCAACTTGTGTATATAGAGAGATCTAACTACATGACAGAGTAGTGCAACATTTTCATATACAGAGTTCTAGCAACTTGTCAGAGATTTCTAACGTGACCATACACTGAGGGTTAGCCTCTTGTCAGAGTAGTCCAACATGTCTATATTCAGGATAATAGCTACATGGTAGATGTGTCCAATGTGTCCATATACTGAGAGCCACCTACATCGCAGACAAGTCCAATGTGTTCATATACAGAGAGCTACCTACTTGGCAGATCATTCCAACATATCCATGTACAGAGAGCTAGCTACATGGCAGATGAATACAAAATGTCCACATACAGAGAGCTACCTACATGACAGGGTAGTGCAATATTTCCATATACAGAGTTCGAGCTACATGGCAGATGTGTTCAGAGTTTCTATACACTGAGAGCCAGCTACAAGGCAGAGTAGTGAATCATTTCCATATACACAGTACAAGCTACATGGCAGATGAGTCCAAAGTGTTCATATAATGAGAGCTAGTTACATGGCAGACAAGTCCAATATGTTCATATTTAGAGGGCTACCTACATGGCAGATCAATCCAACATATTCATGTACAGAGAGCTAGCTACATGGCAAAAGAGTCCAAAATGTCCATATATGGAGAGCTAGCTACATTGCAGGGTAGTGCATCATTTCTATACGCAGAGTTCTTGCTACAAGGCACATGAGTCACACTTGTCTATATACAAAAAGCTTTGTACATGGCAGTGTATTGTAACATTTCCATATAGAGAGCTCTAGCTACATGACAGATGTGTCCAAGGTGTCCATATACTGAGAGTTAGCTACATGACCAACAAGTCCAATATGTTCATATACAGAGAACGACCTTCTTGGCAGACCAGTCCAACATATTCATGTACAGAGAGGTAGCTACATGGCTGACGAGTCCAAAATGTCCATATACAGAGAGCTAGCTACATGGAAAAGTAGTGCAGCATTTCCATATACAGAGTTCGAGCTACATGGCAGATGTGTCCAATGTGTCCATATACTGGGAGCTAGCAAAATGGCAGACAAGCCCAATATGTTC
>NW_006409037.1:476274-486705 GCF_000296735.1 Chrysochloris asiatica | reverse complement strand
GTAGTGCAACATTTCCTTATACAGAGTTCTAGCTACCAGGCAGAAGATTCCAACTTGTCTATATACATAGAGATAGCTACATGGCAGAGTAGTGCAACATTTCCTTATACAGAGTTCTAGCTACCAGGCAGAAGATTCCAACTTGTCTATATACATAGAGATAGCTACATGGCCGAGTAGTCCAACATATCCATATACTGAAAGCTAGCAGACAAGTTCGATATGTTCATAAACAGAGAACTACCTAATTTGCAGATCATTGTAACATATCCATGAACAGAAAGGTAGCTACATGGCAGACAAGTCCAAAATGTCCATATACAGAGAACTAGCTACATGGCAGGGTAGTTCACCATTTCCATATACAGATTTCTAGCTATATGGCAGATGTGTCAAAATTGTCCATATACTGAGAGCTACCTACATGGCAGACAAGTCCAAAATGTCCATATGCAGAGGGCTAGTTAAATGGCAGGGTAGTGAAACATTTCTATATCCAGAGTTCGACTTACAAGGCAGATGAGTCCAACTTGTCTATATACGGAGAGCTAGCTATATGGCAGAGTAGTGCAAAATTTCTGTATACAGAGTTCGAGCTACATAGCAGATGTGTCCAATGTGTCCGAATACTGAGAGCTAGCTACATGGCAGAGTAGTCCAACATGTCCATATTCAGGGTACTAGCTACATGGCAGATGTGTCCAATGAGTCCATATACTGAGAGCCACCTACATGGCAGACAAGTCCAATATGTTCATACACAGAGAGGTAACTACTTGACAGATCAGTCCAACATATCCATATACAGAGAGCTAGTTTCATGGCTGGGTAGTGAAACATTTCTACATACAGAGTTCTAGCTACAAGGCAGATGAGTCAAACTTGTCTTTGTACAGAAAGCTAGTTACATGGCAGAGTAGTGCAACATGTCCATATACAGAATTCGAGCTTCATGGCAGATGTGTCCAACGTGTTCATATACTGAGATCCACCTAGAGGGTAGAAAAGTCCTATATGTTCATATACAGAGAGCTACGTACTTGGCAGATCAGTCTAACATATCCATGTACAGAGAGCTAGCTACATGGCACCTGAGTCCAAAATGTCCATATATGGAGAGCAAGCTACATGACAAGGTAGTGCAACATTTCCATATACAGAGTTCTAGCTACAAGGCACATGAGTACAAATTGTCTATATACAGAGAGCTAGCTGCATGGCAGAGTAGTCCAATATGTCCATATCCTGAGAACTAGCTACATGGCAGACAAGTCCAATATGTTCACAAACAGAGAGTTAACTACTTCACAGATCAGTGAAACATATGCATGTACAGAGAGTTAGCTACATGGCAGACAAGTCCAACATGTGCATATTCAGGGTAGTAGCTACGTGGCAGATGTGTCCATCATGTCCCTATACTGCAAGCAACCTAAAGGCAGACAAGTCCAATATGTTCATACACAGAGAGCTACCCACTTGGCAGAACAGTCCAACATATCCATGTACAGATAGCAAGCTACATGGCTGGCGAGTTCAAAATGTCCATATACAGGGAACAAGTTACATGGCAGCGTAGTGAAACATTTCTATATACAGATCTCTAGCTACAAGGCAGGTGAGTCCAACTTGTCTATATACAGAGAGCTAGTTACATGGCAGAGTAATGCAACATTTCCATATACAGAATTCGAGTTACATGGCAGATGTTACCAACGTGTCCATATACTGACAGCTAGCTACATGGCAGAGTAGTGAAGCATGTCCATATTCAGGGTAGTAGCTTCATGGCAGATATGTCCAACGTGTTCATATCCTGAGAGTCACCTACAGGGCAGAAAAGTCCTACATGTTCATATTCAGGAACTACGTACTTGGAAAATCACTCTTACATATCTATGAACATAGTGGTAGCTACAAGGCATAGGAGTCCAAAATGTCCATACACGGAGAGCAAGCTACATGGCAGGGTAGTGCATCATTTCCAAATACAAAGTTCTGGCTACAAGGCATATGTGTACAAATTGTCTATATTCAGAGAGCTAGCTACATGGCAGTGTACTCCAACATGTCCATTTTCAGGGTTCTAGCTACAAGGCAGATGTGTCCAACGTGTCCATATACTGAGAGCTACTTACAGGGCAGACAAGTCCAATATGTTCATATACAGAGAGCTACCTACTTGGCAGAACAGTCCAAAATATCCATGTACAGAGGGCTAGCTACATGGCAGACGAGTCCAAAATGTCCATATACAGAGAGCTAGCTACATGGCAGGGTAGTGAAACATTTCCATATACAGGGTTCTAGGTACAAAGCAGATGAGTCCAACTTGTCTATATACAGAAACCTAGCTATATGACAGAGTAGTGCAACATCTCCATATAGAGTATTCTTGGAACATGGCAGATATGTCCAATGTGTCCTTACAATGAGAGCTAGCTACATGTCAGAGCAGTCCAACATGTCCATATACAGGGTACTATCTACAAGGAAGATGAGTCCAACTTGTGCATATACTGAGAGCTAGCTACATGGCAGATGAGTCCAAAATGTCCATATACAGAGCTAGTTATGTGGCAAGGTAGTGAAACATTTCTATATACAGAATTCTAGGTACAAGGCTGATGAGTTCAACATGTCTATATACAGAGATCCAGCTATAAGACAGAGTAGTGCAATATTTCCATATACAGAATTTGAGCTATATGACAGAGGTGTGCAACATATCCATATACTGAGAGCTTGCTACATGGCAGAGTAGTACAACAAGTCCATATTCAGAATAGTCGCTTCATGGCAGATGTGTCCAACGTGTTCATATACTGAGATACACCTACATGGCAGAAAAGTCCTGTATGTGCATATACAGAGAGCTACATACTTGGCAAATCAGTCTAACATATCCATGTACAGAGAGCTAGATTCGTGGCACCCGAGTCCATAATGTCCATATACGGAGAGCAAGCTACTTGGCAGGGTTGTGCAACATTTCCATATACAGAGTTCTAGCTACAAGGCACATGATTACAAATTGTCTATATACAGAGAACTAGCTACATGGAACACAAGTTCAATATGTTCATAAACAGAGAGCTACCTACTTTGTGGATCAGTGTAACACATCCATGTACAGAGAGCTAGCTACATGGCAGATGAGTCCAAAATGTCAATATACAGAGAGCTAGCTACATAACAGAGTAGTCCAACATGTCCATATACAAGGTAGTAGTTACATGGCAGATGTGTCCAACGTGTCCATATACTGAGAGCAACCTACTGGGCAGACAAGTCCAACATGTTCATACACAGAGAGTTACCCACTTGGCAGAACAGTCCAACATATCCATGAACAGAGAGCTAGCTACATGGCAGGTGAGTTCAAAATGTTCATATAGAGAGAGCTAGTTACATGGCAGTGTAGTGAAATATTTTTATATACAGAGTTCTAGCTACAAGGCAGATGAGTCCAACTAGTCTATATACAGAGAGCTAGCTACATGGCAGAGTACTCCAACATTTCCATATTCAGGGTTCTAGCTATATGGTAGATGTGTCCATAAACTGTGAGTTACTTACAGGGCAAACAATTCCAACATGTTCATATACAGAAAGCTACCAACTTGGCAGATCATTCCAACATATCCATGTACAGAGTTCAAGCTACAAGGCAGATGAGTACAAATTGTTTATATACAAAGACCTAGTTACATGGCAGAGTACTCCAACATGTCCATATTCAGAGTTCTAGCTATTTGGCAGATGTTTCCAATGTGTCCATATACTGAGAGCTCGCTATATGGCAAACATGTCCAATATGTTCATATATAGAGAGTTATTTACTTGGCAGATCAGTCCAACATATCCATGTATAGAGAGCTAGCTATATGGCAGACGAGTCCAAAATGTCCAAATACAGAGAGCTAGCTACAAGGCATATAATGAAACATTTCCATATACAGAGTTCTAGGTACAAGGCTGATGAGTCCAATATAGGTAGCTACATGGCAGAGTAGTGAAACATATCCTTATAAAGAGTTCTAGGTACATGGAAGATGTGTCCAAGGTGTCCATACACTGAAAGGTAGCTACATGGCAGAGCAGTCCAACATGTCCATATACAGGGTACTATCTACCTGTCAGATGAGTGCAACATGTCCATACATTGAGAGCTACCTACATGGCAGACAAATCCAATATGTTCATATATAGAGAGCCACCTACATTTCAGAGAATTCCAACATATTCATGTACAAAGAGCTATCTACGTGGCAGACGAGTACAAAATCACCATATAAAGAGAGCTAGCTACATGGCAGGGTAGTGCAACATTTCCATGCAAAGAGTTCTAATTACATGGTAGATGTGTCCAACGTGTCCATATACTGAGAGCTAGCTACATAGCAGAGTAGTACAACTTATCCATATACAGAGTACTAGCTACATCGCAGAGGAGTCCAACATGTCCATATACTGAGAGCTAGGTACATGGTAGACAAGTCTAATATGTTCATATATAGAGAACTACCTACTTGGCACATCAATACAACATATCCATGTACAGAGAGCTAACTACATGTCAGACGAGTCCAAAATGTCCATATACAGAGAGTTAGCTACATGGCAGGGTGATGCAACATTTCCATATACAGTGTTCTAGCTACTTGGCAGATGTGTCCAAGGTGTCCATATATTGAGAGGTACCTACATGACAGAAAAGCCCAATATGTTCATATACAGAGAGCTACCTACTTGGCAGATTAGTCCAACATAACCATGTACAGAGAGCTAGCTACGTGGAAGACGAGTTCATAATGTCCATACACAGACAGTTAACTACTTGGCAGGGTAGTGAAACATTTCCATATATTGGGTTCTAGCTACAAGGCAGATGAGTCCAACTTGTCTATATATAGAGAACTTGCTACATGGCAGAGTAAAAAATGCAACATTTTCATATACAGAGTTCTAGCTACATGGCAGAAGTGTCCAACGTGTCCATATACTGAGAGATAGCTACATGACAGAGCTGTCCAACATATCCATATTCAGGGTACTAGCTTCATGGCGGATGTTTCCTACGTGTACATATACTGTGAGCCACCCACATGTCAGACAAGTCTAATATGTTCAAACACAGAGAGCAGCCTACTTGGCAGATCGGTCGAACATATCCATGTACAGAGAGCAAGCTACATGGCAGACGAGGCCAAAATGTCAATATATAGAGAGCTAGCTACCAGACAGAGTAGTGCAACATTTCCATATTAAGGGAAGTAGCTACATGGCATATATTTTCAATGTGTCCATACACTGAGAGCCACCTACATGGCAGATAAGTTGAATATGTTAATATACAGAGGGGTAACTACTTGGCAAATCAGTCCAACATATCCATGTATAGAGTGTTAGCTACATTGAAGACGAGTCCAAAATGTCCATATAGAGCGAACTAGCTGCATGGCAGAGTAGTGTAACATTTCCATGTACAAAGTTCTAACTACATGGCAGATGTGTCCAACGTGTCCATATACTGAGAGCTAGCTACAGGGCAGTGCAGTCCAACGTGTCCATATATAGTGTACTAGCTACATGGCAGATGAGACCAATATGTCCATATAGTGAGAGCTAGCTACATGACAAACAACTCCAATATGTTCATATACAGAGAACTACCTACTTCTCAGATCACTGTAATATATCCATGAACAGAGAGTTAGTTACATGGCAGAAGAGTCCAAAATGTCCATATACAGAGAGCTAGCTACATGGCAGGGTAGTGCAACACTTCCATATAACAGTCTTAGCTTCGTGGCAGATATGTCCAAGGTGTACATATATTGAGAGCTACCTACTTGCCAGACAAGTCCAATACGTTCATATACAGAGAGCTACCTACTTAGCAGATCAGTCCAACATATCTATGTACAGAGAGCAAGCTACATGGAAGACGAGTTCAAGATGTCCATATACAGAGAGCTAGCTACATGGCAGGGTAGTGCAACATTTCCATATACAGAGTTCTAACTACAAGGCACATGAGTCCAACTTGGCTATATAGAGAGAGCTTGCTATATGGCAGAGTAGTGCAAAATTTCCATATACAGTGTTCTAGGTACATGGGAGAAGTGTCCAACGTATTCATACACTGAGAGCTAGCTACATGGCAGAGCTATCCAATATGTCCATATACAGGGTACTAGCTACATGGCATATGAGTCAAACATGTCTATATATTGAGAGCTAGCTACATGGCAGACAATTCCAATATGTTCATATACAGGGAGCCACCTACATTGCAGAGAATTCCAATATGTTCATTTACAGAGAGCTAGCTACATGGCAGTCGAGTCAAAAATTTCGCTATACAGAATGCTTGCTACATGGCAGTGTAGTGCAACATTTCCATATACAGGGTTCTAGCTATATGACAGATTTTTCCAACGTGTTCATATAGTAAGAGCTACCTACATGGCAGACAAGTCCAATACAAGAGGACTACCTATTGGCTGATCAATCCCACTTATCCATGTAGAGAGCTAGCTACTTGGCAGAAGAGTTGAAAATGTCCCTGTACAGAGAGCTAGCTACATGGCAGGGTAGTGAAACATTTCCATATAAAGAGTTCTAGCAACAAGACAGATGAGTCCAATATGTCTATATGCAGAGAGCTAGCTATATGTCAGAGTATTCCAACATGTCCATATACAGAGTACTAGCTACATGGCAGATGTGTCAAACTTGTCCATATACTGAGAGCCACCTACATGGCAGACAAATCGAATATGTTCATATACAGAGAGCTACCTTCTTGGCAGATCAGTGTAACATATCCATGTTCAGAGAATTAGCTACATGGCAGACGAGTCCAAAATGTCCATATACAGATAGCTAGCTACATTGCAGGGTAGTGCAACATTTCCATATATAGTGTTCTAGCTACATGGCAAATGTGTCCAACGTTTCCATATGCTGAGAGCTAGCTAAATGGCTGACAAGTATAGTATGTTCATATACAGAGGGCTACCTACTTGGCAGATCAGTCCAACATTTCCAAGTACAGAGAGCTAGCTATATGGCAGAAGAGACAAAAAAGCCATACACAGAGAGCTAGCTGGATGGCAAGGTAGTGCAACATTTCCATATACAGAGTTCTAGCTACAAAGCAAATGAGTACAACGTGTCTTACACAGAGAGCTAGCTACATGGCAGTGTAGTGCAAAATTTCCATATACAGAGTTCTAGCTACATGGCAGATGTTTCCAACATGTCCATTTACTGAGATCTAGATACTTGGAAGACAAGTCCAATATGTTCATATACAGAGAGCTACCTACTTATCAGATCAGTCCAACATATCCATGTACAGACAGCTAGCTACATGGCAGAAGTGTCCAAAATCTCCATATACAGAAAGCTAGCCACATGGCAAGGTAGTGCAACATTTCCATATACAGAGTTCTAGCTACAAGGCAGATGAGCACAGCTTGTCTATATACTGAGAGCTTCCTACGTGGCAGAGTAGTGCAACATTTCTATATACAGAATTCTAGGTACATGGCAGATGTGTCCAACTTGTCCATACATTGAGAGCTAGCTACATGGCAGGGTAGTGCAACATTTCCATATACAGAGTTCTAGCTATGTGGCAGATGTGTCCAAGGTGTCCATATATTGAGAGTTACCTACAAGGCAGACAAGTCCAATAATTTCATATCCAGAGGGCTACCAACTTAGGAGAGCAGTCCAACATATCCATGTACTGAGAGCTAGCTACATGGCAGACGAGTCGAAAATGTACCTATACAGATAGGTAGCTACACGGTAGGGTAGTCAAACATTTCTATATAAAAGAGTTCTAGCGACAAGGCAGATGAGTCCAACTTGTCTATATACAGAGAGATAGCTACATGGCAGAGTAGTGCAACACTTCCATATACAGAGTTCTAGCTACAAGGCAGATGAGTCCAATTTGACTATATTCAGAGAGCTAGCTACATTGCAGACGAGTCAAAAAAGTCCATATACAGAGAGCTATCTACTTGGCAGGGTAGTGCAACATTTCTATATACAGAGTCATAACTACAAGGCAGATTAGTCCAACCTGTCTACATACAGAGAGCTAGCTACTTGGCAGAGTAGTGCAGCATTTCCATATACAGAGTTCTAGCTACAAGGCAGCTGAGTCCAAATTGTCTATTTACAGAGAGCTAGCTACATGGCAGAGTAGTGCAACACTTCCATATACAGAGTTCTATCTACATGGCATATATGTCCAACGTGTCAATAATTTGAGAGCCACCTATATGGCAGACAAGTTCAATATGTTCATATACAGAGACCTACATACTTGGCAGATCAGTCCAACATATCCATGTACAGAGAGCTTGCTACTTGGCAGATGAGTCCAAAATGTCCATATACAGAGAGCTAGCTACATGGTAGGGTAATGAAACATTTCCAAATACAGAGTTCTAGGTACAAGGCAGATGAGTCGAGCTTTTCTATATATAGAGAGCTAGCTACATGGCAGAGTAGTGCAACATTTCCATGTACAGAGTTTTAGGTACAGGGCAGATGTATCCAATGTGTCCATACACTGAGAGCTAGCTACATGTCAGAGCAGTCAAACATGTTAATATACAGGGTACTAGATATATGGCAGATGAGTCCAACATGTCCATATACCGAGAGCTAGCTACGTGGCAGGCAAGTCCAATGTGTTCATATACACAGAGCTACCACCTTGGCAGATGAGTTCAACATATACATGTACAGAGACCTATCTACATGGTAGAAGAATCCAAAATGTCCATATACAGAGACCTAGCTACATGGCAGGGTAAGGCAACTTTTCCATACACAGAGTTCTAGCTACAAGACAGATAAGTACAACTTGTTTATATACAGCGATCTAACTACATGGCACGGTAGTGCAACATTTCCATATACAGAGCTAACTACATGGCAGAGCAGCCCAACATGTCCAATTTCAGGGTACCAGCTACATGGCAGATGTGCCCCATGTGCCCGTATATTGAGAGCCAACTACATGCCAGACACATCCAATATGTTCATCTACAGAGAGCTAACTACTTGGCAGATCAGTCCAACATATCCATGCACAGAGACCTAGCTACATGACAGACGAGTCCAAAATGTCCATATAAAGTGAGGTAGCTACATGGCAGAGTAGAGCAACATTTCCATATACAGAGTTCGATCTACATGGCAGATATGTCCAAAGTGTCCATATATTGAGAGCCACCTACATGACAAACAATTCCAATAGGTTCATATAGAGAGAGCTACCTACTTGGTAGATCAGTGCATCATATTCATGTACAGAGATCTAGCTGCATGGCAGATGAGTACAAAATGTCCATATACAGAGAGCTAGATACATGGCAGGGCAGTGCAACATTTTCATATAGAGAGTTCTAGGTACAATGCAGATGAGTCAAACTTGTCTATATATAGAAAGCCAGCTAAATGGCAGAGTAGTGCAACATTTCCATGTACAGAGTTCTAGGTGCACGGCAGATGGGTCCAGCATATCTATATACTGAGAGCTAGCTACATGGCAGACAATTCTAGTATTTTAATATACAGAGAGCTACCTACTTGGCAGGTTAGTGCAACATTTCCATATACAGATTTCTAGCAACAAGGAAGATAAGTTCAACTTGTCTATATACAGAGAGCTAGCTACATGGCCTCATAGTGCAACATTTCCATATACAGAGTTCTAGCTATATGGCAGATGTGTCCAATGGGTCCATATACACAGAGGTAGCTACATGGCAGAGAAGTCCAATATGTTCATACACAGAGAGCTACCAACTTGGCAGATGAGTCCAACATATCCATTTATAGAGAGCTAGCTATATGGCCTACAATTACAAAATGTCCTTATAAAGAGAGGTTGCTACATGGCAGTGTAGTGCAACATTTCCATATACAGAATTCTAGCTACAAGGCAGATGTGTCCAATGTGTCCATATACTGAGAGACAGCTACATGGCAGAGTAGTCCAACATGTCTAAATTCAGGGTACTAGCTACATGGCAGATGTGTCCAACGTGTCCATATATTGAGAGCCACATATATTGCAGACAAGTCCAATATGTTCATATACAGAGAGCTACCTACTTGGCAGATCAGTACAACATATCCATGTACAGAGAGCTAGCTACATGGCAGATGAGTCAAAAAAAAATATCCACCCACAGAGAGCTAGCCTCATTTCATGGTAGTGCAACATTTCCATATACAGAAATCTAGCTACATGGCAGATGAGTACAACTTGTCTATATATAGCGAGGTAGCTACATGGCAGAGTAGTGCAACATTTCCATATACAGTGTTCTAGGTACATGACAGATATGTCCAACATGTCCATACACTGAGAGTTAACTGCATGACAGAGTA
>NW_006409037.1:467863-472489 GCF_000296735.1 Chrysochloris asiatica | reverse complement strand
AGCTAGCTACATGGCAGACAAGTCCAAAATGTCCATATAGAGAGCTAGCTACATGGCAGAGCAGTGTAACATTTCCATACAAAGAGTTCTTGCTACAAGGCAGATGAGTCCTACCTGTCTATGTATAGATATCTAATGTCATGGCATGGTATTGCAACATTTCAATATACAGAGTTCTAGATACATGGTAGATGAGTCCAACCTATCCATATACTGAGAAGTAGCTACATGGAAGACAATTATAATATATTCATATAAAGAGAGCTACCTACTTGGAAGATCAGTCCAACATATCCATGTTCAGAGATCTAGCTACATGGCAAAAGAGTCCAAAATGTATATATACAGAGAGATAACTATATTGCAGTGTAGTGCAACATTTCCATATACAGAGTTCTCCATACAAGGCAGATGAGTCCAAATTGTGTATATACAGAGAGCTAGCTACATGGCAGTGTACTGCAACATTTCAATATACAGAGTTCTAACTACATGGCAGACGAGAACAAAATGTCCATATACAGAGAGATAGATACATGGCAAGGTAGAGCAACATTTCCATATACAGAGTTCTAGGTACAAGGCAGGTGAGTCCAAAATGTCCATATACAGAAAGCTAGCTTCATGGCAGAGCAGTCCAACATGTGCATACACAGGGTAATAGCTACATGTCAGATGAGTCCAACATGTCCATATACTGAGAGCTAGCTATATGGCACACAAGTCTAATATGTTTATATACAGAGAGCTACCTACTTGGCAGATCAGTTCAGCATATCTATGTACAGAGAGCTATCTACATGGCAGACGAGTACCAAGTATTCACATACAGAGAGCTACCTACATGGCAGGATAGTGGGATATTGCCATATTCGGAGTTCTAGCTACATGGCAGATGTGTTCAAGGTTTCCATATATTGAGAGCCAGCTACATGGCAGAGTAGTGAATCATTTCCATATACAGAGTTCAAGCTTCATGGCATATGAGTCCAAAGTGTTCATATAATGAGAGCTAGCTACATGGCAGACAAGTCCAATATGTTCATATACAGTGAGCTAATTACTTCACAGATCTGTGTAACCGATCCATGTACAGAGAGATATCTACATGGCAGAGGAGACTAAAATGTCCATATACAGAGACCTACCTACGTGGCACAGTAGTGCAACATTTCCATATCCAGAGTTCTAGCTTAATGGTAGAGGTGTCCAAGGTGTCCATCAATTGAGAGGTACCTGCATGGCAGACAAGTCCAATATGTTCATATACAGAGGGCTACCTTCTTGGCAGATCAGTCTAACATATCCATGTACAGAGAGCTAGCTACATGTCAAATGAGACCAAAATGTCCATATACAGAGAGCTAGCTACATGGCAGGGAAGTGCAACATTTCCATATACAGAGTTCTAACAACAAGGCAGATGGTGCAACTATTCTATATACAAAAAGCTAGCTAAATGTCAGTGTATTGCAACATTTCCATATACAGGGCTCTAGCTAGATGGCAAATGTGTCCAAGGTGTCCATATACTGAGAGTTAGCTACATGACAGAAAAGTCCAATATGTTCATATACAGAGAGCTACAAACTTGGCAGATCATATACAGAGAGCTAGCCACATTTCATGGTAGTGCAACATTTCCATATACAGCGACAAGGTAGATGAGTCCAACTTGTCTATATACCTAGAGCTAGCTACATGGCAGAGTTGTGCAATATTTCCATATACAGAGTTCTAGCTACATGACAGATGTGTCCAACATGTCCAAATACTGATAGCTAGCTACACGGCAGAGTAGTCCAACATATCCATATTCATTGTAGTAGCTACATGGCAGATATGTCCAACATGTCCATATATTGAGAGCCACCTATAGGGTAGACAAGTCCTATGTGTCCATATACAGAGAGCTAGCTACATGGATGAGTAGTGCAACATTTCCATATAGTGATTTCTAGATACAAGGCAGATGAGTCCAACCTGTCTATATATAGAGATATAACTACCTGACAGGGTAGTGCAACATTATCGTATACAGAATTCTAGCTACATGACAGATGTGTCCAACGTGTCCATATACTAAGAGGTAGCTTCATGGAATAGTAGTCCAACATGTTCATATTCAGGGTACTAGCTACATGGCAGACGTGTCGAACTTGTCCATATAGTGAGAGCCACATACATGGCAGACAATTCCTATATGTTCTTATACAGAGAGCTAACTACATGGCAGATCAGTCCAACATATCCATGTACAGAGATCTAGCAACATGGCAGAATAGTGCAAAATGTCCATGTAAGAGAGCTAGCTACACGGCAGTGTAATGCAGCATTTCCATATACAGTGTTCTAGCAACAAGGCAGATGGCTGCTACTTTTCTGTATACAAAGTGCTAGCTACATGACAGGGTATAGCAACATTTCCATATATAGAGATCTAGCTACATGGCAGATGTTTCCAATGTGTCCATGTACTGAGAGCTAAATACATGTTAGAGAAATCCAATATGTTCATATACAGAGAGCTACCTTCTGGCAGATCGGTGCAAAATATACATGTACAGAGAGCTAACTACATGGCAGACTAGATGATAATGTCCATATACAGAGAGCTAGCTACATGGCAAGGTGTGGCAACATTTCCATATACAGTGTTCTAGCTACAATGCAGATGAGTCCAAATTGTCTATATACAGAGAGATACCTACATAGCAGAGTATTTCAACTTGCCCATATTCAGAGTTCCAGCTACATAGCAGATGTGTGAAATGTTTCTATATACTGAGAGCTAAGCTACATGTTAGACAACTCTAATATGTTCATATAGAGAGCTACCTACTTGGCAGATCAGTTCAACATATCCATGTACAAAGTGCTAGCTACATAGCAGACAAATCCAAAATCACCATATAAAGAAAGCTAGCTACAAGGCAGCATATTGCCACATTTCCATATACAGAGTTCTAGATACATGGCAGATGTGTCCAACGTGTCCATATACTGAGAGCTAGCAGCATAGGAGAGTAGTACAACATGTCCATATACAGGGTACTAGCTACATCGCAGAGGAGTCCAACATGTCCATATCTTGAGATCTAGCTACATGACAGAGATGTCCAATATGTTCATATATAGAGAGCTACTTACTTGGCAGATCAGTACAACATATCCATGTATAGAGAGCTGGCTACATGTCAGACGAGTCCAAAATGTCCATATACAGGGATCAAGCTACAAGGCAGAGTAGTGCAACATTTCCATATACAGAGTTTTTGCTACATGGCAGATGCGTCCAACATGTCCATATACTGAGAGCTAGTATATGGCAGACAAGTACAATATGTTCAATTACAGAGAGCTTCCTATTTGCCAGATAATTCCAACATATAGATATACAGAGAGATACCTACATGGCAAATGAATCCAAAATGTCCATACACAGGGAGCTAGCTACATGGTTAGGTAGTGGAACATTTCCATATACAGAGTTCTAGTTTCAAGGCAGATGAGTCCAACTTGTGTATATACACAGAGCTAGCTACACTGCAGACTACTTCAACGTTTCCATATACAGAGTTGTAGCTATATGACACACATGTCCAACTTATCCATATTCTGTGAGCTAGCTACATGGCAGAGTCGTGCAACATGTCCATATAAAGAGTACCTGCTACATGACTAATGAGTCCCACATTCCATATACTGAGAGCTAGCTATATGGAAGCCAAGTCCAATATGTTCATATACAGAGAGCTAACTACATGGCAGTGTAGTTTAACATTTCCATATACAGAGTTCTAGATACAAGGCAGATGTTTCAAACGTGTCCATATACTGAGATCTACCTGTATGGCAGATCAGTACAAAATATCTATGCACAGAGAGCTAGATACATGTCAGACGAGTCCAAAATATCCATTTACAGGGAGTTAGCTTCATGGCAGAGTAGTGCACCATTTCCTAATACAGAGTTCTTAATGTCTATATAGAGACAGCTAGCTACATGGCAGGGTAGTACATCATTTCCATATACCGAGTTCTAGGTACAAATAAGATGAGTCCAACTTTACTATATAAAGAGAGCTACCTACTTGGCAGATCAGTCCAACATATCCATGTACAGAGAGCTAGCTACATGTCAGAAGAGTCCAAAATGTCCATATACAGAGAGCTAGCTACAAGCCAGTGTAGTGTAACATTAGCATATACAGAGTTCTCCCAACAAGGCAGATGAGTCCAACTTTTCTATATATAGAGATCTAATGTCAGGGCAGGGTAGTGCAACATTTCAACTTGGCAGATATGTCCAACGTGTCCATATACTGAGAGCTAGCTACATGGGAAACATGTTCAATATGTTCATATATAGAGAGCTATGTACTTTGTAGAGCAGTACAACATATCCATGTACAGAGAGCTATCTATATGGCTGACGAGTCCAAAATGTACATATACAGACAGCTAGCTACATGGCAGGGTAGTGAAACATTTCCAAATACAGAGTTCTAGCTACAAGGCAGATGAGTCCCTCTTGTCTATATATATACAGGTAGCTACATGGCTGAGTAGTGCAACATTTCCATATACAGAGTTCTAGGTACATGACAGATATGTCCAAAATGT
>NW_006409037.1:462562-467763 GCF_000296735.1 Chrysochloris asiatica | reverse complement strand
ATGACAGAGTAGTCCAACATAAACAAATACATGGTACTAGGTACATGGCAGATGAATCCAACATTTCCATATACTGAGAACTAGCTACAAGGCAGCCAAATCAAATATGTTCATATACAGAGAGCTACTTACTTCGCAGATCTGTGTAACATATTCAAGTACAGAGAGCTAGCTACATTTCAGACGAGACCAAAATGTACATATACAGAGAGTTAGCTACATTGTAGGGTAGTGTAACATTTACATGTAAAGAATTCTAGTTACATGGCAGATGTGTACAAGTTGTCCATATATTGAGAACTACCTTCTTGGCAGACAAGTCCAATATGTTCATATACAGAGATCTACCTACTTGTAAGATCAGTTCAACATATCCATGTACAGAGAGCTAGATACATGACAGACAAGTCCAAAATTTCCATATACAGAGAGATAACTACATGGCAGGGTACTGAAACATGTCCATATAAAGAGTTATAGCCACAAGGCAGATAAGTCCTACTTGTCTATATACAGAGAGCTAGGTACATGGCAGAATAGTGCATCATTCCCATATACAGAGTTCTAGGTACATGGCAGATGTGGCCAACGTGTCCATATGCTGAGAGCTAGCTACATGCAGACAAGTCCAATATATTCATATACAGAGAGCTATCTACTTGGCAGATCATTTCAACATATCCATGTACAGAGAGCTAGCTACATGGCAGATGAGTCCAAAATATCCATATACGGAGCGCTAGCTACTTGTCATGGTCGTGCAACATTTCCATATACAGAATTCTAGCTACATGGCTGATGTGTCCAAGGTGTCCATACACTGAGAGATAGCTTCATGGCAGAATAGTGCATCATTTCCATATACAGAGTACAAGCTACATGGCAGATGAGTCCAAATTGTTCATATACTGAGAGCTAGTTACATGGCAGACAAGTTCAATATGTTCATATACAAAGAGCTACCTACTTGGCAGATCAGTTCAACATATCCATGTACAAAGTGCTAGCTACATGGCAGACGAGTCTAAAATATCCATATACAGAGAGCTAGCTTCAAGGCAGTGCAGTGTTTCATTCTCAAATACAGAGTCCAAGCTACATGGCAAAATACTCCAAAATGTCCATATAAAGACAGCTAGCAACAAGGCAGGGTAGTGCAACATTTACATCTACAGAGTTCTACCTACAAGGCCAATGCGACCAAATTGTCTATAAACAGAGACCTAGCGACATGGCAGGGTAATGCAACATTTCTATGTAGACAGTTCTAGGTACAAATTAAATGAGACCAACTTGTCCATATAGAGAGAGCTAGCGACATGGCAGAGTAGTGTAACATTTCCATATTCATAGTTCTAGCTACATGGCAGATGTGTACAACATGTCCATATACTGTGACCCAACTATATGGCAGGTCAGTTTATAATATACATGCACAGAGAGCTAGCTACAGATCAGGGTAATGCAACATTTCCATATACCGAGTTCCAGCTACATGGCAGATGTGTAAAACGTTTCTATATACTGAGAGCTAAGCTACATGTCAGACAAGTCTAATATGTTCATATACAGAGAGTTACCTACTTGGCAGACCAGTCCAACATATCCATGTACAAAGTGCTAGCTACATTGCAGACGAGTCCAAAATCACCATATAAAGAGAGCTAGCTACAAGGCAGGGTATTGCAACATTTCCATATACAGAGTTCTAGATACATGGCAGATGTGTCCAAAGTGTCTATATACTGAGAGTTAGCTACAAAGGAGAGTAGTACAACATGTCCATATACAGGGTACTAGCTACATCACAGTGGAGTCCAACATGTCCACATACTGAGATCTAGCTACATGGCAGAGAAGTCCAATATGTTCATATATAGAGAGCTATCTACTTGGTAGATCAATACAACATATCCATGTACAGAGAGCTAGCTACATGTCAGAGGAGTCCAAATTGTCTATATACAGAGTGCTAGCTACATGGCAGGGTAATGCAACATTTCCATATACAGAGTTCTAGCCACATGGCAGATGTGTCCAAAGTGTCCATATACTGAGAGCTAGCTACATGGCAGTCAAGTCTAATATGTTCATATATAGAGAGCTACCTACTTGGCATATGAGTCCAACATAACCATGTACAGTGAGCTAGCTATATGGTAGACGAGTCCAAAATATCCATATACAGAGAGCTAGCTACATGACAGGGTAGTGAAACATTTCGGTATGCAGAGTTCTAGGTATAATGCAGATGAATCCAACTTGTCTATATGCAGAGAGCTAACTACATGGCAGAGTAGTGTAACAATGCCCATATATACAGTTCGAGGTACATGGCAGATGTGTCCAACGTGTCCATACACTGAGAAGTAGCTATATGAAAAATAATCCAATATGTTCATGTACAGAGGGCTACCAACTTGGAAGATCAGTCCAACGTATCCATGTACAGAGAGCAAGGGCATGGCAGATGAGTCTAAAATGTCCCTATACAGAGACCTTGCTACATGGCAGGGTACTGCAAAATTTTTATATACAGAGTTCTAGCTACAAAGCAGATAAGTCCGACTTGTCTATATACAGAGAGCTAGCTACATGGCAGAGTAGTGCAACACTTCCATATAAAGAGTTCTATGTACATGGCAGATGTGTCCAACGTGTCCATATACTGAGAGCCACCTACATGGCAGACAAGTCCAATATGTTCATATACTGAGAGCTACCAAATTGACAGATCAGTCCAACATATCTATGTACAGAGAGCTAGCTATATGGTAGAAGAGTCCAAAATGTCCATATACAAAGAGCAAGCAACATAGCATGGTAGTGCAACATTTCCATATACAGAGTTCTAGCTACAAGGCAGATGAGTCCAACTAGTCTACATACAGAGATCTAAATACATGACAGGGTAGTGCAACATTACCATATACAGAGTTCTAGCTTCATGGCAGATGTGTCCAACGTTTCCATATACTAAGAGCTACCTACATGGCAGACAAGTCCAATATGTTCATATACAGGGAGCTAATTACTTGGCAGATCATTACAAAATATCCATGTACAGAGAGCCAGTTTCATGAAAGACGAGTCCAAAAAGTCCATATACAGAGAGCGAGCTACAAGGCAGGGTAGTGCAACATTTCCATATACAGATTTCTAGCTGCAAGGCAGATGAGTTCAACTTGTCTATATACAGAGAGCTAGATACATGCCAGTGTAGTGCAACATTTCCATATACAGAGTTCTAGCTAAATGGCAGATGCGTCCAACATGTCCATATACTGAGAGCTAGTACATGGCAGACAAGCTCAATATGTTCAATAACAGAAAGCTATCTATTTTCCGGATCAGTCCAAGATATTCATGTAGAGAGAGCTAGCTACATGACAAACGAGTCTAACATGTCCATAAACAGAGAGCTAGCCACATGGCAGGGTAGTGCATCATTTCCATATACAGATTTCTAACTTCAAGGCAGATGAGTCCATCTTGTCTATATACACAGAGCTAGCTACAGTGCAGAATACTTCAACATTTCCATATACAGAATTCTAGCTACATGACACACGTTTCCAACTTGTCCATATTCTGAGAGCTAGCTACATGGCTGAGTAGTCCAACATGTCCATATAAAGAATACCTGCAACCTGGCTAATGAGTCCCACATTCCATATACTGAGAGTTAGCTACATGAAAGGCAAGTCGAAAATGTTCATATACATGGCAGGGTTGTACAACATTTCCATATACAGAGTTCTAGATACATGGCAGATGTTTCCAACGTGTCCATGTACTGAGATCTACCTTCATGGCAGATCAGTCCAAAATATCTATGCACATAGAGCTAGGTACATGTCATACAAGAGCAAAGGGTCCATATACACAGAGCTAGCTTCATGGCATAGTAGTGCATCTTTTTCTAATACAGAGTTCAAGCTACATGGCAGACTAGTCCTTAATGTCCTTATAGAGACAGCTAGCTACATGGCAGGGTAGTACTACATTTCCATATACAGAGTTCTAGGTACAAATAAGATGAGTCCAACTTTTCTATATAATGAGATCTACCTACTTCGCAGATCAGTCCAAGATATCCATGTACATAGAACTAGCTACATGTCAGACGAATCCAAAATATCCTTTTACAGAAAGCTAGCTACATGGTAGTGTAGTGCATCATTTCCATACACAGAGTTAAAGCTACATGGCAGACAAGTGCAAAATGTCCATATACAGAGAGCTAGCTACATGGCAGGGTAGTGTAACATTTCCATATACAGAATTCAAGCTACATGTCAGATGAGTCCAAAGTGTCCATATACTGAGAACTAGCTACATGGATGCATAGTCGAACATGTCCATATACAGGGTACTAGCAACCTGGTTAATGCATCCAACATGTCCATATAATGAGAGTTAGCTACTTGGCAGACAAGTCCAATATGTTGATATACAGAGAGCTACCTACTTTCCAGATCAGTCCAACATATCCATGTATGGAGAGCTAGATACATGGCAGACGAGTCCAAAATGTCCATTTAAAGAGAGCTAGATAAATGGCAGATATGTTCAACGTTTCCATGTACTGAGAGCTACCTATATGGCAGATCAGTTCAAAATATCCATGCACAGAGAGCTACTTAATTGGCTTATCAATCAAACATATTCATGTATAGAGAGCTAGCTACAGGGCAGACAAATCCAAAATGTCCATATACAGAGAGCTAGCTACATGCCAGACAAGTCCAATATGTTCATACACAGAGAGTTATCTACTTGTCATATCAGTCCAACATATCAGATGAGTCCAAATGTCAACATACAGAGACCTAGCTACATGGCAGAGTAGTGCAAAATTTCCACATACAGGGTTCTAGCTACAAGGCCGATGAGTCCAATTTGTCCATATACTGAGAGCTATCTACAAGACAGAGTAGTTCTACATGTCTTTATACAGAGGACTAGCTACAAGGCAGATGAGTCCAACATGTCCATACACTGAGAGCTAGCTACATGGTTGACAAGTCCAATATGTTCATATACAGAGTGCTACCTACTTGGCATATCAGTCAAACATATCCATGTACAGAGAGGTAGATACATGGCAGAGGAGTCGAAAATGTCCATGTACAGAGAGCTAGCTACATGGCAGGGTAGTGCAACATTTCCATATACAGACTTCTAGCTACAAGGCAGAT
>NW_006409037.1:459430-461652 GCF_000296735.1 Chrysochloris asiatica | reverse complement strand
AATGTCCATATTAAGAGAGCTAGATACATGGCAGCGTAGTGCAACATTTCCATATACAGAGTTTTAGCTACAAGGTAGATGAGTACAACTTGTCTATATACAGAGAGCTAACTACATGGCAACATAGTGCATCATTTCCATATACAGAGTTCAAGCTACATGTCAGATGAGTCCAAAGTGTTCATATACTGAGAGCTAGCTACAGGGATGAACAGTCCAACATGTCCATATACAGGGTACTACCAACCTGGCTAATGAGTCCAACATGTCCATATAATGAGAGTTAGCTACTCGTCAGACAAGTCCAATATGTTCATATTCAGAGAGCTACGTACTTTCCAGATCAGTCCAACATATCCATGTACGGAGAGCTATATACATGGCAGAGGAGTCCAAAATGTCCATATAAAGAGAGCTAGATAAATGGCAGGGTAGTGCATCATTTCCATATACAGAGTTCCAGCTACAAGGCAGATGAGCCCAACTTGTCCATACACAGAGAGCTAGCGAAATGGCAGAGTAGTGCAACATTTCCATATACAGAGTTCTAGCTACAAGGCAGATATGTACAATGTGTCCGTATACTGAGAGCTACCTATATGGCAGATCAGTTCAAATTATCCATGCACAGAGAGCTACCTACTTGGCTGCTACCTACTTGGCTTATCACTCAAACACATGGCAGACGAATCCAAAATGTCCATGTACAGAGTGCTAGCTACATGTCAGACAAGTCCAATATGTTCATATACAGAGAGTTAGCTACTTGGCAGATCAGTCAAACATAACCATCTACAAAGATCTAGCTACATGACAGACGAGTCCAAATGTCCATATACAGAGAGCTAGCTACATGGCAGATTAGTGCAACATTTCCATATACAGAGTTCAAGCTACATGTCAGATGAGTCCAAAGTGTTCATATACTGAGAGCTAGCTACATGGATGAATAGTCCAACATGACCATATACAGGGTACTAGCAACCTGGCTAATGAGTCCAACATGTCCATATGATGAGAGTTAGCTACTTGACAGACAAGTCCAATACGTTCATATACAAGGAGCTACCTACTTTCCAGACCAGTCCAACATATACATGTAGAAAGAGGGAGCTACATGACAGACGAGTACAAATGTTAATATACAGAGAGCTAGCTACATGGCAGAGTAGTGCAACATTTCCATACACAGAGTTCTAACTACAAGACAGATGAGTACAACTTGACTATATACAGAGAGCTAGCTACATGGCAGGGTAGTGCAACATTTCCAGTTCTAGCTAAAAGGCAGATGAGTACAACTTGTCTATATACAGAGAGCTAGCTACATGGCAGAGTAGTGCAACATTTCCATATACAGTGTTCTAGCTACAAGGCAGATGAGTACAACTTGTCTACATACAGAGAGCTAGCTACATGGCAGGGTAGTGCAACATTTCCATATACACAGTTCTATCTATAAGGCCGATGAGTTCAACTTGTCCATATACTGAGAGCTATCTACAAGACAGAGTAGTCCAACATGTCTATATACAGAGGACTAGCTACAAGGCTGATGAGTCCAACATGTCCATATACTGACAGACAAGTCCAATATGTTCATATACAGAGAGCTACCTATTTTCCAGATCAGTCCAACATATCCATGTACGGTGACTTAGAGACATGGCAGACGAGTACAAAATATGCATATAAAGAGACCTAGATAAATGGCAGGGTAGTGCAACATTTCCATATACAGAGTTCTAGCTACAAGGCAGATCAGCCGAACTTATCCATATATAGATAGCTAGCGACATGGCAGAGTAGTGCAACATTTCCATATACAGAGTTCTAGCTACATGGCAGATATGTCCAATGTGTCCATGTACTGAGAGCTACCTATATGTCAGATCAGTTCAAAATATCCATGCACAGAGAGCTACCTACTTGGCATATCAATCAAACATATCCATGTATAGAGAGCTAGCTACATGCCTGACAAATCCAAAATTTCCATATATAGAGAGCTAGCTACATGCCAGACAAGTCCACTATGTTCATATACAGAGAGTTACCTACTTGGCAGATTAGTCCATCATATCCATGTACAAAGAGCTATCTACATGGCAGACGAGTCCAAATGTCCATATACAGAGAGCTAGCTACATGGCAGAGTAGTGCAACATTTGTATATACAGAGTTCTAGCTACAAGGCAGATGAGTACAACTGGTTTATATAC
>NW_006409037.1:457549-459319 GCF_000296735.1 Chrysochloris asiatica | reverse complement strand
ATGGCAGAGTAGTCCTAAATGTCCATATACAGAGTTCTAGCTACAAGGCAGATGAGTCCAACATGTCCATATACTGAGAGCTAGCTACATGTTAGACAAGTCCAATATGCTCTTATATAGAGAGCTACCTACTTGGCATATCAGTCAAACATATCCATGTACAGAGAGCTAGCTACATGGCAGAGGAGTCCAAAGTGTCCATGTACAGAGAGCTAGCTACATTGCAGAGTAGTGCAACATTTGCATATGCAGAGTACTAGCTACAAGCCAGATTAGTCCAACTCGTTTATATACGGAGAGCTTGCTACTTGTCAGGGTAGTGCAACATTTCCATATACAGAATTCTAGCTACAAGGCCAAATAGTCCAACATGTCCATATATAGAGAGCAACCTACATGGCAGAGAAGTCCAAAATATCTATATTTGTAGCTACAAGGCAAATGAGTACAACTTGTATATATACAGAGAGCTAACTACATGGCAACATAGTGCATCATTTCCATATACAGAGTTCAAGCTACATGTCAGATGAGTCCAAAGTGTTCATATATTGAGAGCTAGCTACATGGATGAACAGTCCAACATGTCCATATAAAGGGTACTACCAACCTGGCTAATGAGTCCAACATGTCCATATAATGAGAGTTAGCTACTTGGCAAACAAGTCCAATAAGTTCATATACTGAGAGCTACCTACTTTCCAGATCAGTCCAACATATCCATGTATGGAGAGCTAGATTCATGGCAGATGAGTCCAAAATGTCCATATAAAGAGAGCTAGATACATGGCAGGGTAGTGCAACGTTTCCATACACAGAGTTATAGGTACAAGGCAGTTGAGCCCAACTTGCCCATATACAGAGAGCTAGTGACATGGCAAAGTAGTGCAACATTTCCATATAAACAGTTCTAGCTAGATGGCAGATCTGTCCAACATGTCCTTGAACAGAGAGCTACCTACATGGCAGAGCAGTCGAACATATCCATATACAGAGTTCAAGCTACAGACGAGCCCAATTTGTCTATATACAGAGAGCTGGCTACATGGCAGAGTAGTACAACATTTCCATATACAGAGTTCTAGCTACATGGCAGAACTGTCCAATGTTTCCATATACTGAGAGTAGCTACATGGCAGGCAAGTACAATATGTTCATATACAGAGAGCTACTTACTTGGCAGATCAGTCCATCACATCCATATACAGAGAGCTAGCTTCATGACCGATGAATCCTAAAAGTACACATACAAAGAGCTAGCTACAAGGCATGGTAGTGTAACATTTCCATATACAGAGCTCTAGCTACAAGGCAGATGAATCCAACTTGTCTATGACAGAGAGCTAGCTACATGGCAGTGTAGCGCAATATTTCCATATACAGAGCTCTAGCTACAAGGCAGATGAGTCCAACTTCTCTATAACAGAGAGCTAGCTACATGGCTGTGTAGTGCAATATTTCCATATACAGAGTTCTAGCTACATGGCAGATGTGTGTAACGTGTCCATATACTGAGAGCTAGCTACATGGCAAACAAGTCCAATGTGTTCATATACAGAGGGATACCAACTTGGCATATCCCTCCAACATATCCATTTGTAGAGAGCTAGGTTCATGCAGACAATTCCAAATTTCCATATACAGAGAGCTAGCTACTTGGAGGGTAGTGCAACATTTCCATGTTCAGAGTTCTACTTACATGGCAGATGTTTACAACGTTTCCATATATTCATAGCCACTTACATGGCAGACTGAAGAAAATGAAAACAA
>NW_006409037.1:439373-455873 GCF_000296735.1 Chrysochloris asiatica | reverse complement strand
AAGGTGCGCCTGACCCAGGCCATGGTGTTTTCAATAACCTCATATGGATGTGAAAGCTGGACAGTGAATAAGGAAGATCGTAGAAGAATTGATGCCTTTTAGTTGTGGTGTTGGAGGAGAATATGGAAAGTGCCATGGACTGTCAAAAGAACCAATAGATCTGTTTTGGAAGATGTGCAACCAGAGTGCTCCTTGGAGGCCAACATGGTTAGGCTTCATCTCTCATACTTTGGACACATTGTCTGGAGAGAACAGTCGCTGGAGAAAGATGTCATGCTGGGTAAGGTGGAGGGTCAGAGAAAAAGAGGAAGACTGTCAATAAGATGGATCAGCCAGGTGACATCATTGATGGCGTCAAGTGTGATGGTGGTAGTGAGGTTTGCCCAGGATAGGACGTTGTTTCGTTCTGCTGTGCATGGGGTTGCTATGAGTCAGTTCTGACTGGATAGCACTTGAAAACAACAACAGGGACATGGCAGATGTGTCCAACATGTCTAAACACTGAGAGATAGCTACATGGCAGAGCAGTCCAACATGCCATATACAGGGTACTAGCTACATGGCAGATGTGTCTGACATGTCCATATATTGAGAGCGAGCTACATAGTAGACAAATCTGATATATTCATATACAGAGAGCTACCTACTTGGCAGATCAGTTCAACGTATCCATGTACAGAGAGCTAGCTACATGACCGACAAGTCCAAAATGTCCATATACAGAGAGATAGCTACATGGCAGGGTACTGCGACATGCCCATATAAAGAGTTCTAGCTACAAGACAGATGAGTCCTACTTGTCTGTATACAGAGAGCTAGCTACATGGCAGAGTAGTGCAACATTCCCATATACAGAGTTCTAGGTACATGGCAGATGTGTCCAACGTGTCCATATACTGAGAGCTAGCTACATGGCAGACAAGACCAATATGTTCATATACAGAGAGCTACCTACTTGGCAGATCAGTTCAAAATATCCATGTACACTGAGCTAGCTACATGGCAGACGAGTCCAAAATATCCATGTACATAGAGCTAGCTACTTGGCATAGTCGGGCAACATTTCCATATACAGAGTTCTAGCTACATGGTAGATGTGTCCAACGTGTCCATATACTGAGAACTACTTACATGGCAGACAAGTCCAATATGTTCATATACAAAGAGCTACCAACTTGGCAGATGAGTCCAACATATCCATGTACAGAGAGCTAGCTACATGGCAGACGAGTCCAAATTATCCATATACAGAGAGCTAGCCACATTTCAGGGTAGTGCAACATGTCCATATAAAGAGTTCTAGCTACAAGGCAGATGAGTCCTACTTGTCTATGCAGAGAGCTAGCTACATGGCAGAGTAGTGCAAAATTCCAACTTATAGAGTTTTAGGTACATGGCAGATGTGTCCAACGTGTCCATATACGGAGAGCTAGCTATATGGCGACAAGTCCAATATGTTCATATACAGAGAGCTACCTACTTGGCAGATCAGTTCAACATATATATGAATGGAGAGATAGCTACATGGCAGACAAGTCCAAAACGTTCATATACAAAGAGCTAGCGACATGGCAGGGTAGTGTAACATTTCCATATACAGAGTTCTCCCTTCAAGGCAGATGAGTACAACTTTTCTATATATAGAGATCTAATGTCATGGCAGAGTAGTGCAACATTTCCATATACAGAGAGCTACGAACCTGGCAGATGTGTCCAACGTGTCCATATACTGAGAGCTAGCTACATGGCAATCATGTTCAATATGTTCATATACAGAGAGCTACCTACTTGGCAGTTCTATATAACATATCCATGTACAGTGAGCCAGCTACATAGCAGACGAGTCTAAAATATCCATATACATAGAACTAGCTACTTGGCATGGTAGTGCAACATTTCCATATACAGAGATCTAGCTACATGGTAGACAAGTTCAATATGTTCATATACAGAGAGCTACCTACTTGGCAGATCAGTTCAACATATACATGTACAGAGAGCTAGCTTCATGGCAGACTAGTCCAAAATGTCATTATACAGAGAGCTACTTACATGGCAGGGTAGTGCAATATTTCCATATACAGTGTTCTAGCTACATGGCAGATGTGTTCAAGGTTTCCATACACTGAGAGTCAGCTACATGGCAGAGAAGTGAATCATTTCCATATACAGAGTTCTAGCTACATGGCAAATGAGTCCAAATTGTTTATATAATGAGAGCTAGCGAAATAGTAGGCAAGTCCAATATGTTCATGTACTGAGAGCTAATTACTATGCAGATCAGTATAACATATCAATGTACAGAGAGCTAATAACATGGCAGACGAGACTAAAATGTCCATATACAGAGAGCTAACTACATGGCAGGGTAGTGCAACATTTCCATATACAGGGTTCTCGCTAAAAGGCATATGAGTCCAACTTGTGTATATACAAAGAGCTTGCTACATGCCAGTGTATTGCAACATTTCCATATACAGAACTACAGCTACATGGCATATGTGTCCATGTGTCCATATATTGAGAGTTAGCTACATGACAGACAAGTCCAATATGTTCATATACAGAGAGCTACCTACTTGGCAGATCAGTCCAATATATTCATGTACAGAGAGCTACCTACATGACTGATGACAACAAAATGTCTATATACAGAGAACTAGTTTTTGTCAGTGTAGTGCAATATTTCCTTATACAGAGTTTACCTACAAAGCAGATGAGTCCAACTTGTCTATCTATAGAGAGCCAGCTACATGCCCGACCAGTTCAACATGTCCATATACAGTGTACTAGCTACATGGCAAACGTGTAAAACGTGTCCATATACCGAGAGCTAGCAACATGGCAGGGTAGTGCAAAATTTTCATATAAAGTGTTCTAGCTACCAGGCAGATAAGTCCAATTTGTGTATATACAGAGAGCCAGCTACATGGCAGAGCAGTGCAACATTCCCATATACAGAGTTCTAGGTACATGGCAGATGTGTCCAACGTGTCCATATACTGAGAGCAAGCTACATGGCAGAGTAGTCCAATATGTCCATATTCAGGGTTGCAACTACATGGCAGATGTGTCCAACATGTCCGTATACTGAGATCAAACTACAGAGCAGTCAAGTCCAATATGTACATACACAGAGAGCTACTTACATGGCAGATCAGTCCAACATATCCATATAAAGAAAGATAGTTACATGGCAAGGTAGGGAACATTTCTATATACTGAGTTCTAGGTACAAGGCAGATGAGTCCAACTTGTCTATATACAGAGAGGTAGCTATATGGCATAGTAGTGCAACATTTCCATATACAGAATTTGAGCTACATGGCAGATGTGTCCAACGTGTCCATATACTGAGAACTAGCTACATGGCAGAGTAGTCCAACATGTCCATATTCAGTGTAGTAGCTTCACGGCAGATATGTCCAACGTGTTCATATAATGAGAACCACCTACACGGCAGAAAAGTCCTATATGTTCATATACAGAGAGCTACCTACTTGGCAGATCAGTCTAACATATCCATGTACATAGAGCAAGCTACATGGCACACGAGTCCAAAATGTCCATATACAGACAGCAAGCTACATGGCAGGGTAGTGCAACATTTCCATATACAAGGGACATGAGTACAAATTGTCTATATACAGAGAGCTAGCTACATGATAGAGTAGTCCAATATGTCCATTTACTGAGAACTAGTTATATGGGAGACAAGTTCAATATGTTCATAAACAGAGTGTTACCTATTTCGCAGATCAGTGTAACATTCCATGTAGAGAGAGCTAGCTACATGGCAGACGAGTCCAAAATGTCCATATACAGAGAGCTAGCTGCTTGGCAGAGAAGTCCAACATGTCCATATTTAGGGTGGTAGCTAGATGGCAGATGTTTCCAACATGTCCATATACTGAGAACAACCAAAAGGGCAGACAAGTATAGTAAGTTTGTATACTGAGAGATACCCACTTGGCAGAACAGTCCAACATATCCATGTACAGAGAGCTAGCTACATGGCTGGCGAGCCCAAAATATCCATATACAGAGAGCTAGTTACACGGTAGGGTAGTGAAACAATTCTATATACAGAGTTCTAGCTACAAGGCAGATGAGTGCAACTTTTCTATATACAGATAGCTAGCTACACGGCAGAGTAATGCAACATTTCCATATACAGAATTCGAGCTACATGGTAGATGTGTCCAACGTGTCCATACACTGAGAGCTAGCTACATGGCAGAGTAGTAAAATATGTCCATATTCAGGGTAGTAGCTTCATGGCAGATGTGTCCCACGTGTTCATATACTGAGAGCCATCTACAGTGGAGAAATGTCCTATATGCTCATATACAGAAAGTTACGTACTTTGCAGATCAGTCTAACATATCCATGTACATACAGCTAGATACATGGCAGACGATTCCAAAATGTCCATATATGGAGAGCAAGCTACATGGCAGAGTAGTGCATCATTTCCATGTACAGAGTTCTGACTACAAGCCACATGAGTACAAATTGTCTATATACAGAGAGCTAGCTACATGGCAGAGAACTACAACATGTCCATATTCAGGGTTCTAGGTATATGGCAGATGTGTCCAACGTGTCCATGTACTGAGAGCTACCTACAGGGTAGACAAGTCCAATAAGTTTATATACAGAGAGCTACCTACTTTACAGATCAGTCCAACATATTCATGTAAATGGCAGACGAGTACAAAATGTCCATATACAGAGAGATAGCTACATGGCAGGATAGTGACACATTTCCATATACAGAGTTCTAGGTACAAAGCAGATGAGTCCAACTTGTCTATATACAGAAACCTAGCTACATGACAGAGTATTGCAACATTTCCATATACAGAATTCTTGGTATATGACAAATATGTCCAACGTGTCTATACAATGAGAGCTAGCTACATGACAGAGGCGTCCAACATGTCCATATACAGGGTACTAGCTACAAGGCAGATGAGTCCAACATGTCCATATACTGATAGCTATCTACATGGCAGACGAATACAAAATGTCCATATACAGAGAGCAAGCTACATGGCATGGTAGTGCAACATTTCCATATACAGAGTTCTAGCTACAAGGCAGATGAGTCCAACTAGTATATATACAGAGATCTAACTACATGGCAGCGTCGTGCAACATTTCCATATACAGAGTTCTACCTACAAGGCTGAGGTGTCCAATGTATCATGTACTGAGAGCAACCTACATGTCAGACAACTCCAATATGTTCATATACAGAGACCTACGTACTTGACAGATCAGACCAACATATCTCTGTACAGAGAGCTAGCTACATGGAAGAAGAGTAAAAAATGTCCAGATACAGAGAGCTAGCTACATGACAGACTAGTGCAACGTTTCCATATGAAGAATTCTAGCTACAAGGTAGATGAGTCCAACTTCTTTATATACAGCGAGATAGCTATATGGCAGTGTACTGCAACATTTCCATATACAGAGATCTAGCAACATGGCAGATGTGTCCAACGTGTCCATATTCTGACAGCTAGCTACATGGCAGAGAAGTCCAATATGTTCATATACAGAGGGCTACCTCCTTGACAGATCAGTCCAACATATCCATGTACAGAGAGCTAGGTATATTGCAGAGGAGTCCAAAATGTCCTTACACAGAGAGCTAGCTACTTGGCAGTGTAGTGAAATATATCCATATACAGAGTTCTAGATACAAGGCAGATGAGTCCAACTTGTTGATATACCAAGAGCTAGCCACATTGCAGAATAGTGCAACATTACCCATATAAAGAATTCTAGGTATATGGCAGATGTGTCCAAAGTGTCCATACACTGAGACGTATATACATGGCAGAGCAGTCCAACATGTCCATATACAGGGTACTAGGTACATGGCAGATGAGTCCAAAATGTACATATACTGAGAGCTAGCTACATGGCAGACAAGTCCAATATGTTCATATACAGAGAACTACCTACTTAGCAGATCAGTAAAACATATCCTTGTACAGAGAGCTAGCCACATTGCAGACGAGTCCAATTTTTCTATATACAGAGTGCTGGCTACATGGCAGTGTAATAAAACATTTCCATATACAGAGTTCTAGCTACATGGCAGATGTGTCCAACGTTTCCATATACTGGGAGATAGCTACATGGCAGGCAAGTCCAATATGTTCATATACAGAGAGATCCTTACTTGTAAGATCACTCCACCATATCCATGTACAGAGAGCTAGCTTCATGGCAGACGAGTCCAAATAGTCCATATACAGAGCTCTAGCTACAAGGCAGATGAGTCCAACTTGTCTATAACAGAGAGTTAGCTACATGGCAGTGTAATGCAACATTTCCATATACAGAGTCCTAGCTACATGGCAGATGTGTCCAAAGTGTCCATATAATGAGAAGTAGCTACATGGCAGAAGAGTCCAAAATGTCCAAATAAAGAGAGTTAGCACATGGCAGGATAGTGCAACATTTCCATATACACGGTTGTTGCTGCAAGGCAGATGAGTACAACTTGTTTATATACAGAGAGCTAGCTACATGACAGACTAGTGCAACGTTACCATATACAGAGATCTAGGTACATGGGAGATGTGTCCAACTCGTCCATATACAGAGAGCTACCTACGTGGCAGTGTAGTGCAACATTTCCATATACAGAGTTCTAGGAACCTGACATATATGTCCAACATATCCATACATGGCAAACGAGTCCAAAATGTTCATATAAAGTGAGCTAGCCACATGGCACTGTAGTGAAATATTTCCATATACAGAGTTCTAGCTACAAAGCAGATGAGTCCATCTTGTCTATCTATAGAGAGCCAGCTACATGGCAGAGTAGTGCAACATTCCCATATACAGTGTTCTAGGTACATGGCAGATGTGTCCAATGTGTCCATACACAGAGAAGTAGCTACATGGCTAAGTAGTCCAATATGTTCATATACAGAGTGCTACCAACTTGGAAGATCAGTTCAACATATTCATTTACAGAGAGATAGCTACGTGGCAGAATAGTCAAATATGTCCATAAACAGAGAGATAGCTACATGGAAGGGTAGTGCAACATGTCCATTTACAGAGTTCCAGCTACATGGCCGATGTGTCCTAGGTGTCCATACACTGAGAGATAGCTACATGGAAGAGCAGTGCAACATTTCCATATACAGAGTTCTAGCTAAATGGCAGATAAGTCCAAAGTGTTCATATACTGAGAGCTAGCTATATGGCAGACAAGTTCAATATGTTCATATGCAGAGAGCTACCTACTTGGCAGATTAGTTCAACATATTCATATACAGAGAGCTAGCTTCATGGCAGACGATTCAAAAATTTCCATATACAGAGAGCTAGCTACATGGCAGGGTAGTGTAACATTTCAATATACAGAGTTCTCGTTACAAGGCAGATGAGTCCAATTTGTCTATATAGAGAGATCTAACGTCATGGCAGGGTAGTGCAACATTTCAATATAAAGAGTTCTAGCTACATGGTAGATGTGTGCAACGCGTCCATATACTGAGAACTAGCTACATGGCAGACAAGTCCAATATGTTTATATACAGAGAACTACCTACTTAGCAGATCAGTGAAACATATCCTTGTACAGAGAGCTAGCCACATGGCAGACGAGTCCAATTTTTCTATATATAGAGCGCTGGCTACATGGCAGATTAGTACAACATTTCCATATACTAGAGCTAGCTACATGGCAGGCAAGTCCAATATGTTCATATACAGAGAGATCCTTACTTGTAAGATCAGTCCATCATATCCATATACAGAGAGCTAGCTTCATGGCATACGAGTCCAAAAAGTCCGTATATAGAGAGCTAGCTACAAGGCAGGGTAGTGCCACATTTCCATATACAGAGCTCTAGCTACAACTTGTCTATAACAGAGAGTTAGCTACATGGCATTGTAGTGCAACATTTCCATATACAGAGTTCTAGCTACATGGCAGATGTGTCCAAAATGTCCATATAATGAGAGCTAGATATATGGAAGACAAGTTCAATATGTTCATATACAGAGAGCTACCTACTTGGCAGATTAGTTCAACATATTCATGTACAGAGAGCTAGCTTCATGGCAGATGAGTCAAAAATTTCCATATACAGAGAGCTAGCTACATGGCAGGGTAGTGTAACATTTCGATATACAGAGTTCTCGCTACAAGGCAGATGAGTCCAACTTGTCTATATAGAGAGATCTAACGTCATGGCAGGGTAGTGCACTTCAACATAAAGAGTTATAGCTACATGGTAGATGTGTGCAACGTGTCCATATAATTAGAACTAGCTACATGGCAAACAATTACAATATGTTCACATACATAGAGTTACCTACTTGGAAGATCAGTCGAACATATCCATGTCGAGAGACCTAGCTACATGGCAAAAGAGTCAAAAATTTCCATATACAGAGAGCTAGCTACATGGCAGGGTAGTGTAACATTTCGATATACAGAGTTCTCGCTACAAGGCAGATGAGTTCAACTTGTCTATATACAGAGAGCTAGCTACGTGGCAGTGTACTGCAACATTTCAAAATACAGCTTTCTAGCTACATGGCAGATGTGTCCAACATGTCCATATACTCGAAACTAGCTACATCACGACAATTACAATATGTTCATATACAGAGAGCTACCTAATCGGCAGATCAGTCCAACATATCCACGTACATGTCAGACGATTACAAAATGTCCATATACAGAGAGATAGCTACATGGCGTGGTAGTGCAACATTTCCATATACAGAGTTCTAGGTACAAGGGATGTGAGTCCAAAATGTCCAAATACAGAAAGCTAGCTACATGGCAGAATAGTGCAACATTTCGCTATACAGAATTCTAGGTACATGACAGATGTGTCCAATGTTTCCATACCCTGAGAGCTAGCTACATGGCAGAGCAGTCCAACATGTCCAATCACAGGGTACTACCTACATGTCAGATGAGTCCAACATGTCCATATACTGAGAGCAAGCTACATGGCAGACAAGTCCAATATGTTCATATACAGAGAGCTGCCTACGTGGCAGATCAGTTAAACATATCCATGTACAGAGAGCTAGCTACATGGCAGATGAGTCCAAAATGTCCACATACAGAGAGCTACCTACATGGCAGGGTAGTGCAATATTTCCATGTACAGAGTTCTAGCTACGTGGCAGATGTGTTCAGGGTTTCCATATACTGAGAGCCAGCTACACGACAGAGTAGTGAATCATTTCCATATACAGAGTTCAAGCTACATGGCAGATGAGTCCAAAGTGTTCATATAATGAGAGCTAGCTACATAGCTGACAAGTCCAATATGTTGTTGTTGTTGTTATGTGCCACCGAGTCGGTTCCGAACCATAGCGACCCTGTATAGGGTTTCCGAGGGTGTAAATCTGTACGGGAGTAAAAAGCCTCATCTTTATCCCACGGAACAGCTGGTAGTTTCGAACCACTGACCTTAAGGTTCGCAGCCCGATTTGTAACCACTATAGAGAGAGCTAATTACTTCGCAGATCAGTATAACATATCCATGTACAGAGAGCTAGCTACATGGCAGATGAGACTAAAATGTCCATATACAGAGAGCTAGCTACATGACACCATATTGCAACATTTCCATATACAGAGATCTAGCTACATGGTAGATGTGTCCAAGGAGTCCATAAATTGAGAGATACTTACATGCCAGACAAGTCCAATATGTTCATATTTAGAGGGCTACCTACATGGTAGATCAATCCAACATATCCATGTACAGAGAGCTAGTTACTTGGCAAAAGAGTCGAAAATGTCCATATATAAAGAGCTAGCTACATTGAATGGTAGTGCATCATTTCTATATGCAGATTTCTTGCTACAAGGCACATGAATCCAACTTGTTTATACACAAAGAGATTGCTACATGGCAGTGTATTGTAACATTTCCATATAAAGAGCTCCAGCTACTTGGCAGATTTGTACAAGGTGTCCATATACTGAGAGTTAGCTACATGACCGACAAGTCCAATATGTTCATATTCAGAGAGCTAGCTTCTTGGCAGACCAGTCCAACATATTTGTGTACAGAGAGGTAGCTACATGGCTGAAGACTCCAAAATGTCAATATACAGAGAGCTAGCTGTATATCAGTGTAGTGCAATATTTCCATATACAGAGTTCTACCTAAAAAGCAGATGAGTCCAACTTGTCTATCTATAGAGAGCTAGCTACTTGGCCGAGCAGTCCAACATGTCCATATTCAGGGTACAAGCTACATGGCAGATGTGTCCAGCGTGTCCATATATTGATAGCCACTTACATGGCAAACAAGTCCAATATGATGATATACAGAGAGCTACCTACTTTGCAGATTGGTCTAACATATCCTTGTACAGAGAGCTAGCTACATGGCAGACAAGTCCAATATGTTCATGTACAGATAGCTACCTACTTTGCAGATTGGTCTAACATATCCTTGTACAGAGAGCTAGCTACATGGCAGACAAGTCCAAAATGTCCATATACAGAGTGCTAGCAACATGGCAGGGTAGTGCAACATGTCCTTATACAGAGTTCTAGCTAACAGGCAGAATAGTCCAACTTGTCTATATACATAGAGATAGCTACATGGCAGAGTAGTGCAACATCCCCATATACAGAGTTCTAGGTGCATGACAGATGAGTGCAACGCGTCCATATCCTGAGAGCTAGCTACATGGCCGAGTAGTCCAACATATCCTTATACTGAAAAATAGCAGACAAGTTCAATATGTTCATAAACAGAGAACTACCTAATTTGCAGATCAGTGTAACATATCCTTGTACAGACAAGTCCAAAATATCCATATACAGAGAGCTAGCTACATGGCAGGGTAGTTCACCATTTCCATATACAGAATTCGAGCTACATGGCAGATGTGTCCAATGTGTCCTTATACTGAGAGCAACATACAGGGCAAACAAGTCCAATATGTTCATACTCAGAGAGCTACCTACTTTGCAGATCAGTGTAACATATCCATATACAGAGAGCTATTTTCATGGCAGGCTAGTGAAACAATTCTACATAAAGAGTTCTAGCTACAAGGCAGATGAGTCAAACTTGTCTATGTACAGAAAGCTAGCTACATGGAAGAGTAGTGCAACATTTCCATATACAAAATTCGAGCTACATGGCAGATGTGTCCAACGTGTCCATATACTGAGATCCATCTACATGGCAGAAAAGTCCTATATGTTCATATACAGAGAACTAAGTACTTGGCAGATCAGTCTAACATATCCATGTACAGAGAGCTAGCTACATGGCTCCCGAGTCCCAAATGTCCATATACGGAGAGAAAGCTACATGGCAGGGTAGTGCAACATTTCCATATACAGAGTTCTAGTTACAAGGCACATGAGTAAAAATTTTCTATACACAGAGAGCTAGCTACATGGCAGAGTAGTCCAACATGTCCATATACTGAGAACTACCCACATGGCAGACAAGTCCAATATGTTTATAAACAGAGATTTAACTACTTCGCAGATCAGTGTAAGATATGCATGTACACAGAGCTAGCTACATGGCAGACGAGTCCAACATGTGCATATTCAGTGTAGTAGCAACATGGCAGATGTGTCCAACGTGTCCATATACTGTGAGCAGCCTACAAGGCAGGACAAGTCCATTATGTTCATACACAGGGAGCTACCCACTTGGCAGAACAGTCCAACATATCCATGTACAGAGAGCTAGCTACATGGCTGGCGAGTTCAAAATGTCCATATACAGAGAGCAAGTTACATGGCAGGGTATTGAAACATTTCTATATACAGAGCTCTAGCTACAAGGCAAGTGAGTCCAACTTGTCTATATTGGCAGAGTAATGCAACATTTCCATATACAGAATTCGAACTACATGGCAGATGTGTCCAACGTGTCCATATACTGACAGCTAGCTACATGGCAGAGTAGTGACGCATGTTCATATTCAGGGTAGTAGCTTCATTGCAGATATGTCCAACGTGTTCACACACTGAGAACTACCTACAGGGCAGAAAAGTCCTATATGTTCATATAACAGAGCTACTTGGCAGACGAGTCCAAAATGTCCATATACAGAGAGCTAGCTACATGGCAGGGTAGTGAAACAATTCCATATACAGGGTTCTAGGTACAAAGCAGATGAGTCCAACTTATCTATATACAGAAACCTAGCTACATGACAAAGTAGTGCAACATCTCCATATAGAGAATTCTTGGAACATGGCAGATATGTCCAACGTGTCCATACAATGTGAGCTAGCTACATGCCAGAGGCGTCCAACATGTCCATATACAGGGTACTAGCTACAAGGCAGATGAGTCCAACATGTCAATATACTGAGAGCTAGCTACATGTCAGACGAGTCCAAAATGTCCATATACAGAGAGCTTGTTATATGGCAGGGTAGTGAAACATTTCTATGTACAGAGTTCTAGGTACAAGGCTGATGAATTCAACTTGTACAGAGAGCTAGCTACATGGCACAGTAGTGCAATATTTCCATATACAGAATTCGAGCTATATGACAGAGGTGTCCAACGTGTCCATATACTGAGAGTTAGCTACATGGCAGAGTAGTCCAACATGTCCATATTCAGAATAGTAGCTTCATGGAAGCTGTGTCCAATGTGTTCATATACTGAGATCCACCTACATGGCAGAAAAGTCATATATGTGCATATACAGAGAGCTACATACTTGGCAAATCAGTCTAACGTATCCATGTACAGAGAGCTAGCTACATGGCACCCGAGTTCAAAATGTCCATATACGGAGAGCAAGCTACTTGGCAGGGTTGTACAACATTTCCAAATTCAGAGTTCTAGCTACAAGGCACATAGTATAAATTGTCTATATACAGAGACCTAGCTACATGGCAGAGTAGTCTAAGATGTCCATATACTGAGAACTAGCTACATGGAAGACAAGTCCAATATGTTCATAAACAGAGAGTTACCTACTTTGCTGATCAGTGTATAGAGAGCTAGCTAAATGGCAGACGAGTCCAAAATGTCAATATACAGAGAGCTAGCTACATGGTAGAGTAGTCCAAAATGTCCATATACAGGGTAGTAGCTAAATGGTAGATGTGTCCAACGAATCCATATACTGAGAGCAACTTACTGGGCAGACAAGTCCAACATGTTCATACACAGCGAGTTACCCACTTGGCAGAACAGTCCAACATAGCTAGCTACATGGTAGAGTACTCCAACATGTCCATATTCAGGGTTCTAGCTATATGGCAGTTGTGTCCAACGAGTCCATATACTGAGAGTTACTCACAGGGCAAACAAGTCCAATATGTTCATATAGAGAGAGCTACCAACTTGGAAGATCAGTCATACATATCCATGTACAGACAGCTAGCTACATGCAGATGAGTTCAAAATATCCATATACAGAGAGCAAGCCACATTTCAGGGTAGTGCAACATTTTCATATACACAGTTCTAGCTACAAGGCAGAAGAGTCCAACTTGTCTATATACAGAGAGCTACCTAAATGGCAGTGTTGTGCAACATTTCCATATACAGAGTTCAAGCTACATGGCAGATGTTTCCAATGTGTCCATATACTGAGAGCTAGCTACAGAGCAGAGTAGTCCAACATATCCAAATTCATTGTAGTAGCTACATGGTAGAGGTGTCCAACATGTCCATATACTGAGAGTCACCTACAGGTAGACATGTCCTATGTGTTCATATACAGACAGCTACCTATTTCGCAGATCAGTCCAACATATCCAAGTACAGACAGCTAGCTACATGGTAGGCGAGTACAAAATGTCCATATACTACTGGGCAGGGTAGTGCAATATTTCCATATACAGAGTTCTAGCTACAAGGCATATGAGTACAAATTGTTTATATACAAATACCTAGTTACAATGCAGAGTACTCCAACATGTCCATAATCAGAGTTCTAGCTACTTGGCAGAAGTTTCCAACGTGTCCGTATACTGAGAGCTCGCTATATGGCAGACATGTCCAATATGTTCATATACAGAGAGTTATTTACTTGGCAGATCAGTCCAACATATCCATGTACAGATAACTATCTATATGGCAGATGTGTCCAACGTGTCCATATACTTAAAGCTAGCTACATGGCAAACAAGTCCCATATGCGCATACACAGAGAGCTAGCTACATGGCAGGGTAGTGCAACATTTCTATATACAGAGTTGTAGCTACAAGCAGATTAGTCCAACTTGTCTATGTACAGAGAGCTAGCTACCTGGCAGAGTACTGTAACATTTCCATAAACAGATTTCTAGGTACATGGGAGATGTGTCCAACGTGTCCATATACTGAGAGTTACCTATGTGGCAAAGAAGTTAAACATGTCCATATACAAGTAACTGGCTACATGGCAGATCAATCCAACATATCCATATACAGAGAGCTATCTACAAATCAGAAAAATCCAGCATGTTCATAAACAGATCACTACCTTGTTAGACGATCAGTCCAACATATCCTTGTACAGAGAGCTAGCTACATGGAAGACAAATCCAAAATCTCCATATAAAGAGAGCTAGCTACATGGTAGGGTAGTGCAACATTTCCATATACAGAGTTCTAGCTACAGGGCAGATGAGTCCAATTTGTCTATATACAGAGAGCTAGCTACATCGCAGAGTAGTGCACCATTTCCATATACAGAGTTCTAGGTATATGGCAGATGTGTCCAACATGTCAATATACTGACAGCCACCTACATGGCAGACAAATCCAATATTTGCATATACAGAGAGTTGCCTACTTGGCAGATCAATCCACCATATCCAAGTACAGGGAGCTCGCTACATGGCAGAAGAGTTCAAAATGTCCATATATAGATAGATAGGTAAACGGCAGGGTAGTGCAACATTTCTGTATACAGTGTTCTAGCTACATGGCAGAAGTGTCCAAGGTGTCCCTAAACGGAGAAATAGCTACATGGCAGAGTATTCCAACATGTCCGTTTAATGTATACAAGCTACATGGTAGATGTGTCCAATGTGACCATATACTGAGCGCAACCTACAGGGCAGACAATTTCAATATATCCATATACAGAGAGCAAAGTTCTTGGCAGATCAGTCCAACATATCCATGTACAGAGGGCTGGGTACATGGCAAATGATTCCAAAATTTCCATGTACATTGAGCTAGCTACATGGCAGGATGGTGCAACATTTCCATATACAGAGTTTTAGCTACTTGGCAGATGTGTCCAAGTTGTCCATATATTCAAAGCTAACTACATGGCAGACAAGTCCAAAATGTTCATATACAGAGAGGTACCTACTTGGCAGATTAGTCCAACATATCCATGTACAGAGAGCTAGCTACATGGAAGACGAGTTCAAAATGTCGATACACAGACAGCTAGCTAAATGGCAGGGTAGTGAAACATTTCCATATACAAGGTTGTAGCTACAAGGCAGAGGAGTACAACTTGTCTATATACAGAGAGCTAGCTACATGGCAGGGTAGTGAAACATTTCCATATAAAGAGTCCTAGCGACCAGACAGATGAGTCCAATTTGTCTATATACAGAGAGCTAGCTACATTACAGACGAGTCGAAAATGTCCATATACAGAGAGCTACCTACTTGGCAGGGTAGTGCAACATTTCCATATACAGAGTTCTAGCTACATGGCAGATGTGTGCAACATGTCCATATACTGAGAGCTAGCTATATGTCTGAGTATACCCACATATCCATATACAGGCTACTAGCTACATGGCTGATGTGTCCAACTTGTCTACATGGCAGACGAGTCCAAAATGCCCATATACAGTGAGCTAGCTACATGTCAGGGTAGTGCAACATTACCATATACAGAGTTCTAGCTACAAGGCAGATGAGTCCAACCAGTCTATAGACAGAGAGCTAACTATATGGCATCATAGTGCAATACAATGAGAGCCACCTACATGGCAGACGAATCCAAAATGTTCATATACAGAGAGCTATCTTCTTGGCAGATCCGTGTAACATATCCATGTACAGAGAGTTATCTACATGGCAGACGAGTCCTAAATGTCCATATACAGAGAGCTAGATACATTGCAGGGTAGTGCAGCATTTCCATATATAGTGTTCTAGCTACATGGCTGACAAGTATAATATGTTTATATACAGAGAGCTACCTACTTGTCAGATCATTCCAACATATCCATGTACAGAGAGCTAGCTACATGGCAGGATAGTGCAACATTTCCATATAGAGAGTTCTAGCAACAAGGCAAATGAGTCCAATTTGCCTAAATACAGAGTGCTAGCTACATGGCAGTGTTGTACAACATTTCCACATACAGAGTTCTAGCTACATGGCAGATGTTTCCAATGTGTCCATATACTGAGAGGAAACTACTTGGCAAACAAGTCCAATATGTTCTACAGAGAGCTACCTACTTGTCAGATCAGTCCAATATATCCATGTACAGAGAGCTAGCTACATGGGAGGGTAGTGCAA
>NW_006409037.1:436313-437823 GCF_000296735.1 Chrysochloris asiatica | reverse complement strand
CAGACTAGTCCAAAATGTCCATATACAGAGAGATAGCTACATGGTAGGGTAGTTCAACATTTCCAAATACAGAGTTCTAGGTACAAGGCAGATGAGTCAAGCTTGTCTATATATAGAGAGCTAGCTACATGGCAGAGTAGTGCAACATTTACATATACACAGTTTTAGGTACATGGCAGATGTATCCAACGTGTCCATACAATGAGAGCTAGCTACATGGCAGAGCAGTCCAACATGTCCATATTCAGGGTACTAGATACAAGTCAGATGAGTCCCAACATATCCATATACCGAGAGCTACCTACATGGTAGACAAATACAGAATATTCATATACAGAGAGCTAACTACTCCACAGATCAGTGTAACATATCCATCTATAGAGAGATAGCTACATGGCAGACGAGTACAAAATTGCCATATACAGAGAGCTAGCTACATGGCAGGGTAGTGAAACATTTCCATATACAGAATTCTAGGTACAAGGTAGATGTGTCCAACATGTCTGTATACTGAGAGCTAGCTACATGGCAGACAAGTCCAATATTTTCATGTACAGAAAGCTACCTACTTGGCAGGTTAGTGCAACATTTCCATATGCAGAGTTCTAGCAACAAGGAAGATGAATTCAACTTGTCTATATACAGAGAAATAGCTACATGGCAGATATGTCCAACGTGTGCATATACTGAGAATTAAGTACATGGCAGACAAGTTCAATATGTTCATATACAGAGGGCTACCTACTTGGCAGATCAGTAAAACACATCCATGTACAGAGAGCTAGCTACATGGCAGACGAGTCCAAAATGCCCATATACAGTGAGCTAGCTACATGTCAGGGTAGTGCAACATTACCATATAAAGAGTTCTAGATACAACACAGATGAGTCCAACCAGTCTATAGACAGAGAGCTAACTATATGGCATCATCGTGCAACATTTCCATATACAGAGTTCTAGCAACATGGCTGATGTGTCCCACGTCTCCATATTCAGAGAGGTAGCTACAAGGCAGACAAGTCCAGTATGTTCATATACAGAGAGCTACCTACTTGGCAGATCAGTCCAACATATCCATGTACAGAGAGCTAGCTATATTGCCTACGATTGCAAAATGTCCCTATAAAGAGAGGTTGCTACATGGCAGGGTAGTGCAACATTTCCATATAAAGAGTTCTAGCTACAAGGCAGATGTGTCCAACATGTCCATATACTGAGAGATAGCTACATGGCAGAGCAGTAGAACACACCATATTCAGGGTACTAGCTACATGGCAGATGTGTCCAACGTGTCCATATATTGAGAGGCACCTACATTGCAGACAAGTCCAATATGTTCATACACAAAGAGCTACCTAATTGGCAGATCAGTCCAACATATCCATGTACAGAGAGCTAGCTATATGGCCGACAATTGCAAAATGTCCCTATAAAGAGAGGTTGCTACATGGCAGGGTAGTGCAACATTTCCATATACAGAGTTCTAGCTACAAGGCAGATGTGTCCAAT
>NW_006409037.1:430541-434593 GCF_000296735.1 Chrysochloris asiatica | reverse complement strand
AAAATGTGCATATACTGAGAGCAAGCTACATTGCAGGGTGGTGCAACATATCCTTATACAGAGTTCTAGCTACAAGGCAGATGAGTACAAATTGTATATATACATAGAGCTAGCTACATGGAAGAGTAAGCCAACATGTCCATATTCAGAGTTCTAGCTATTTGGCAGATGTTTCCAACATGTCCATAGCTAGCTAAATGGTTGACATTTCCAATATGTTCATATACAGAGAGCTACCTACTTTGTAGATTAGTCCAACATAACCATGTACAGAGAGCTAGCTATATGGCAGACAAGTCCAAAATATCCATATACAGAGAGCTAGCTACATGGCATGGTCGTGAAATATTTCCATATACAGTGTTCTAGCTACAAGGCAGATGAATCCACCTTGTCTATACAGAGAGATAGCTGCATGGCAGAGTAGTGAAACATATTCATATACAGAGTTCTAGGTACATGGAAGATGTGTCCAACGTGTCCATACACTGAAAGGTAGCTACATGGCAGAGTAGTCCAACAATCCATATACAGGGTACTATCTACCCGTCAGATGAGCCCAACATGTCCATATATTGAGAGCTCCCTACATGGCAGACAAATCCAATATGTCCATATACAGAGAGCTACCTATTTGGCAGATCAGTTGAACATATCCATGTACAGAGAGTTAGCTACATTGCAAACAAGTCCAAAATGTCCATATACAGAGAGCTAGCTACATGGCTGAGTAGTGCAACATTTCCATATAGAGATTTCTAGATTCAAGGCAGATGAGTCAAACCTGTCTATATAGAGAGATCTAACTACCTGACAGGGTAGTGTAACATTTCTGTATACAGAATTCTAGCTACATGACAGATGTGTCCAATTTGTCCATATACTGAGAGGTATCTACATGGAAGAGTAGTCCAACATGTTCATATTCAGGGTATTAGCTACATGGTAAATGTGTCCAACTTGTCCGTATACTGAGAGCCACCTACATGGCAGACAATTCCAATATGTTTTTATACAGAGAGTTAACTACATGACAGATAAGTTCAACATATCCATGTACAGAGATCTAGCTACATGGCAGACAAGTCCAAAATGTCCATGTAATAGAGCTAGCTACATGGCAGCGTAGTGCAACATTTCCATATACAGAGTTCTCGCTGCAAGGCAGATGAGTCCAACTTGCCTGTATACAGAGAGCTAGCTATATGGCAGAGTAGTGCAACATTTCTATATATAGAGTTCTAGCTACATGGCAGATGTGTCCAATGTGTCCATATACTGAGAGCTAGCTACATGGCAGAGTAGTCCAACTTATCCCTATTCAGGGTAGTAGCTACATGGCAGATATGTCCAACGTGTCCATATACTGAGAGCAACCTACAGGGCAAACAAGTCCAATATGTTCATACACAGAGTGTTACCTCTTTGGCAGATCAGTCCAACATATACATGCACAGAGAGCTAGCTACATGTCAGACAAATCTAAAATGTCCATATACAGAGAGCTATCTACATGGCAGTGTAAAGCAACATATCCATATACAGTGTTCTAGCAACAAGGCAGATGGCTGCAACTTTTCTATATACAAAGAGCTAACTACATGGCAGGGTAGAGCAACATTTCCATATACAAAAATCTAGCTACATGGCAGATGTTTCCAACGTGTCAATGTACTCATACATGTTAGAGAAATCAAATATGTTCATATACAGAGAGCTACCTACTTGGCTGATCGGTCCAAAATATACATGTACAGAGAGGTAGCTACATGGCAGAAGAGTCAGTAATGTCCATATACAGAGAGCTAGCTACATGGCAAGGTAGGGCAACATTTATGTATACAGTATTCTAGCTACAATGCAGATGAGTCCAAATTGTCTATATACAGAGAGCTAGCTACATGGCAGAGTACTCCAACAGGTCCATATTCAGAATTCCAGCTACATGGCAGTTTTGTAAAACGTTTCTATATACTGAGAGCTAAGCTACATGTTAAACAAGTCTATTATGTTCATATACAGAGAGCTAACTACTTGGCATATCAGTCCAACGTATCCATGTACAAAGTGCTAGCTTCATGGCAGATGAGTCCAAAATCACCATATAAAGAGAGCTAGCTATAAGACAGGGTACTGCAACATTTCCATATACACAGTTCTAGATACATGACACACGTGTCCAACTTATCCATATTATGAGAGCTAGCTACATGGCAGAGTAATCCAACATGTCCATATAAAGAGTACCTGCTACCTGGCTAATGAGTCCCATATTCCATATACTGAGAGTTAGCTACATGGAAGCCAATTCCAATATATTCATATACAGAGAAGTAGCTACATGGCAGGGTAGTACAACATTTCCATATACAGAGTTCTAGATACATGGCAGATGTTTCCAACGTGTCCATACACTGAGATCTAACTATATGGCAGATCAGTCGAAAATATCTATGCACAGAGAGCTAAGTATATGTCAGACGAGTCCAAAATGTCCATATACAGAGAGCTAGCTTCATGGCAGATTAGTGCACCATTTCCTAATAGAGAGGTCAAGCTACATGGCAGACTAGTCCATAATGTCCATTTAGAGGCAGCTAGCTACATGGCAGGGTAGTGTAACATTTCCATATAGAGTTCTAGGTACAAATAAGATGAGTCCAACTATTCTGTATAAAGAGAGCTACCTACTTGGCAGATCAGTCCAACATATCCATGTACAGAGAACTAGCTACATGGCAGATGAGTCCAAAATGTCCATATACCGAGAGCTAGCTACATGGCAGAGGAGTCCAAAATGTCCATGTACACATAGCTAGCTATATGGGAGAGTAGTACAACATTTGCATATACAGAGTTCTAGCTACAAGGCCGATGATTCCAACTCGTTTATGTACAGAGAGCTTGCTACTTGGCAGGGTAGTGCAACATTTCCATATACAGAGTTCTAGTTACAAGGCCAAATAGTCCAACATGTCCATATACTGAGAGCTACCTACATGGCAGAGTAATCCAAAATGTCTCTATACAGAGTTCTAGCTGTAAGGCAGATGAGCCCAACTTGTGTATATACAAAGAGCTAACTGCATGGCAGCGTAGTGCATCATTTCCATATACAGAGTTCAAGCTACATGACAGATGACTCCAAAGTGTTCATATACTGAGAGCTAGCTACATGGATGAATAGTTCAACATGTCCATATACAGGGTACTAGAAACCTGGCTAATGAGTCCAACATGTCCATATAATGAGAGTTAGCTACTTTCCAGATCAGTCCAACTTATCCATGTACGGAGAGCTAGATAAATAGCAGATGAGTCCAAAATGTCCATATAATGGGAGCTATATAATTGGCAGGGTACTGCAACATTTCCATACACAGAGTTCTAGCTACAGAGCAGATGAGCCCAACTTGTCCTTATACAGAGAACTAGTGACATGGCAGAGTAGTGCTACATTTCCATATACATAGTTCTAGCTACATGGCAGATGTGCCCAATGTGTCCATGAAAAAAGAGCTACCTACATGGCAGATCAATCCAAAATATCCATACACAGAGAGCTAGCTACATGTCAGATGAGTCCAAAATGTCCAAATACAGAGAGCTAAATACATGGCAGAGCAGTCCAACATATCCATATACAGAGTTCAAGCTACATGGTAGATGAGTCCAAAGTTTTCATATACTGAGAGCTAGCTACAGGGATGAGTAGTCCTACATGTCAACTTACATGGCAATAGCTACCTGGCTAATGAATTCAATATGTCCATATACTAAGAACTAGCTACAAAGCAGACAAGTCCAGTATGTCCATATACAGAGAGCTAACCTTTGGCATATCAGCCCAACATATCCAGCTGCAAAGACCTAGCTACATGGCAGACAAATCCAAAATGTGCATATACAGAGAGCTAGCTACATGGCAGGGTAGTGCAACATTTCCATATTCAGTGTTCTATCTACATGGCAGATGTTTTCAACGTGTCCATATCGTGAGAGCTACCTACATGGCAGAGCAGTTCAAAATATCCATAAACAGATAGCAATCT
>NW_006409037.1:426113-429821 GCF_000296735.1 Chrysochloris asiatica | reverse complement strand
GAGAGCTAGGTACATGGATGAGTATTCCTATATGTCCATATACATGGCAATAGCTATCTGGCTAATGAGTTCAACATGTCCATATACTGAGAACTAGCTATATGGCAGACAAGTCCAGTATGTCCATATACAGAGAGCTAACTTGTTGGCATATCAGTCCAACATATCCATGTACAGAGAGCTAGCTACATGGCAGAATAATGCAACATTTCTCTATACAGAGTTCCAGCTACAAGGCAGATGAGTCCAACTTGTCTAAATACAGAGAGTAAACTACATGGCAGAGTAGTGCAACATTTCCATACACATGGTTCTAGCTATATGTCAGATGTGTCCAACATGTCCATGATCTGAGAGCTACCTGCATGGCAGATCACTTCAAAATATCCATACACAGAGAGCTAGCTACATGTCAGACAAGTTCAAAATGTCCATATACAGAGAGTTACCTACTTGGCAGATCAGTCCAACATATTCATGTACAAAGAGCTAGCTACATGGCAGACGAGTCCAAAATGTCCATATTCAGGGTAGTAGCTACATGGCAGATGTGTCCAATGTGTCCATATACTGAGCACCAACTACATGGCAGACAAGTCAAATATGTTCATATAAAGAGGGCAACCTACCTGGCAGATCAGTCCAACATATCCATGTATAGAGAGTTAGCTACATGGAAGACAAGTCTAATATGTCCATATACAGCGAGCTAGCTACATGACAGGGTAGTGCAACATTTCCATATACAGAGTTCTAGCTACATGGAAGATGTGTCCAATGTGTCCCTGTACTGAGAGCTAGCTACAAGGCAGTGTAGTCCAACATGTCCATATTCAGGGTACTAGCCACATGGCAGATGAATCCAACGTGTCCATATATTGAGAGCTACCTACATGGAAGACAGGTCCAATATGTTTATATAAAGAGAGTTAACTTCTTGGCAGGTCAGTCCAACATATCCATGTACAGAGAGCTAGGTACATGGCAGACTATTCCAAAATGTCCATGTACAGAGCGCTAGCTCTATGGCAGGGTAGTGAAAAATTTCCATATACTGATTTCTAGCTACATGGCAGATGTGTCAAAATTGTTCATATACTGAGAGTCACCTACGTGGCAGGCAAGTCCAATATGTTCATATACAGAGATCTAACTACTTGGCAGATGAGTCCAACATATCCATGTACAGAGAGCTAGCTACATGGCAGACGAGTCCAAAATGTTCATATATAGAGAGCTAGCTACATGGCAGGGTAGTGCATTATTTCAATATTCAGTGTAGTAGCTACATAGCAGATGTGTCCAACGTGTCCATATACTGAGAGACACCTACATGGCAGAAAAGTCCAATGTGTACATATACAGAAGGCTAACTGCTTGGCAGATCAGTCCAAAATATCCATAGATAGAGAGTTAGCTACATGTTAGATGAGTCAAAAATGGCCATATACAGTGAGCTAGCTACAAAGAACGGTAGTGCAATAATTCCAAATTCAGAGTTCTAGCAACATGGCAGATGTGTCCAACATGTCCATATACTGAGAGACAGCTACATGGCAGAGTAGTACAACATGTCCATATTCAGGGTACTAGCTACATGGCAGATGTGTCCAACTTGTCCCTATACTGAGAGCAACCTATATGGCAGACAAGTCCAATATGTTCATGTAAAGGGAGCTACCTTCTTGGCAGATCAGTGCAACATATCCATGTACAGAGATATAGCTACATGGCAGATGAGTCAAAAATGTCAATATATGGACAGCTAGCTACATGGTAGGATAGTGCAACATTTCCATATACAGAGTTCTAGCTACTTGGCAGATGTGTCCAAGGTGTCCATATATTGTGAGCTACCTACATGCCAGACAAGTCCAATTAATCAATATATAGAGATCTACATAATTGGCAAATCATTCACATATCCATGTACAGAGAGCTAACTACATGGAAGACGAGTCCAAAATATCCATATACAGAGAGCTAGCTACATGACAGGGTAGTGCAAAATTTCAATATACAGAGTTGCAACTACAACAAAGATGAGTCCAACTTGTCTATGTACGGAGATCTACTTACATGGCAGCATAGTGCAACATTTATATATACAGAGTTCTTGCAACATGGCAGATGAGTCCAATTTGTCTATATACAGAGAGCTTGTTACATGGCAGTGTAGTACAACATTTCCATATACAGAGTTAGAGCTACATGGCAAATGTGTCCCACATTTCCATATGCTGAGAGCTAGTTACATGGCAGACAAGTCCAATAAGTTCATTTACAGAGAACTACATACTTGTCTGATCTGTCCAACTTATCCATGTACAGAGAGCTAGCTGCATGGCAGACGAGTCCAAAATGTCCATATACAGAGAGATAGCTACATGGTAGGGAAGTGAAACATTTCCATATACAGAGTTCTAGCTACATGGCGGATGTGTCCACGTGTCAGTATAATGAGAGCTAGCTACTTGGCAGAGTAATCCAACATGTCCATATACACGGTACTAGCTACATGGCAGATAAGTCCTACATGTCCATATACTGAGAGATAGCTACGTGGCAGACGAGTCCAAAATGTCCATATATAAAGAGCTATCTACATGACAGAGTAGTGCAACATTTCCATATACAGAGTTCTAGCTCCATGGTAGATCTATCCAATGTGTCCATATACTGAGAGCTCCCTACATGTAGGATCAGTCCAACATGTCCATATACAGAGTACTAGCTACATGGCAGATAAGTCCCACATGTCCATGTACTGAGAGCAAGCTTTATAGCAAACAATTTTAAAATGTTCATTTACAGAGAGCTACCTACTTGGCAGATCAGTCCAACATTTCCATGTGCAGAGAGCTAGCTATAATGCAGACAAGTCCATAATGTCCATATACAGAGAGCTAGCTACATGGCATGTTAGTGCAACTTTTCTATATCCAGAGTTCTAGCTACAAGGAAGATATATCCAATGTGTCCATATACTGAGAGCTAGCTACATGTCAGAGTAGTAAAAAATATCCATGCACAGAGAGCTAGCTACATGTCAGACGAGTCCAAAATGTCCATATATAGATAGCTAGATACATGTCAGGTTAGTGCAACATTTCCATATTCAGAGTTCTAGCTACATGGCAGATATGTCCAAGGTGTCCATATATTGAGAGCTACATACGTGGCAGACAAGTACAATATGTTCATATATAGAGAGCTACCTACTTGGCAGATCACTCTAAAATATCCATGTACAGAGAGCTAGGTACATGGAAGAGGAGTTCAAAATGTCCATATAGAGAGAGCTAGCTTCATGGCAGAGTAATGAAACATTCCCATATACAGAGTTCTAGCTACAAGACAGATGAGTCCAACTTGTCTATATATAGAGAGCTAGCTACATGGCAGAGTAGTGCAACATTTCCATATACAGAGTTCTAGCTACATGGCAGATGTGTCAAACGTGTCAATATACTGAGAGCTAGCTACATGACAGAGCAGACCAGCATGTCCATATTCAGTGTACTCGCTACATGGCAGATGTTTTCAACGTTTCCATATACTGAGAGCCACCTACATGGCAGACAAGTCCAATATGTTCATATACAGACAGCTGCCTACCTGGCAGATCAGTCCAACATATCCATGTACAGAGAGCTAGCTACATGGCAGACAAGACCAAAATGTCCATATACAGAGAGCTAGATACAT
>NW_006409037.1:419303-426013 GCF_000296735.1 Chrysochloris asiatica | reverse complement strand
AGACCAAAATGTCCATATACAGAGAGCTAGATACATGGCAGAGTAGTGCAACATTTCCATATACAGAGTTCTAGCTACATGTCAGATGTGTCCAACGTGTCCCTATACTGACAGCTAGCTACATGGTAGAGTAGTCCAACATATCCATATTCAGGGTATTAGCTAAATGGCAGATGTGTCCAACATGTTCATATACTGAGAGTCACCTACATGACAGACAAGTCCAATATGTTCATATATAGAGAGCTACCTTCTTGGCAGATCAGTCCAACATATACATGTACGGAGAGCTAGTTACATGACAGATGAGTCCAAAATGTCCATATATAGAGAGCTATCTACATGGCATGGTAGTGCAACTTTTCCATATACAGAATTCTAGCTTCAAGTCAGATGAGACCAACTTGTCTATATAAAGAAATCTAAAAACATGGCAGGGTAGTGCAACATTTCTATATACAGATTGATAGCTACATGGCAGATGTGTCCAAAGTGTCCATATAATGACAGTTAGCTACATGGCAGAGTAGTCCAACATGACCATATTCAGAGTACTAACTACATGGCAGATGTGTCCAACGTGTCCATATACTGAGAGACACGAACATGGCAGCCAAGTCCAATATTTTAATATACAGAGAGCTACCTCCTTAGCTGATCTGTCCATCATACGCAGGTACAGAAAGCTAGCTACCTGGAAAACGAGTCCAACATGTCCATAAACAAAGAGCTAGCTAAATGGCAGATTAGTGCAACATTTCCATATACAGACTTCTAAGTATATGGCAGATGTGTCCAACGTGTCCATACACTGAGACATAGCTACATGGTAGAGCAGTCCAACCTGACCACATACAGGGAACTAGCTATATGGCAGATGTGTCCAACATATCCATATACTGAGAGCTAGCTACATGGCAGACAAGTCCAATATCTTCATATACGGAGAGCTACCTACTTGGCAGATCAGTTAAACATATCCACGTACAGAGAGCTACCTACATGGCAGACACGTCTAAAATGTCCATATACAGAGAGCTAGCTACATAGCATGGTAGTGCAACATTTCCATATACAGATTTCTAGCTACAAGGCAGATGAGTCCAACTTGTCTATATATAGAGATTTGACTACATAGTAGGGGAGTTTAACATTTCCATATACAGAGTTCAAACTACATGGCACTTGTGTCTAACCTGTCCATATACTTAGAGATAGCTACATGGCAAAGTATTCCACCATGTCCATATTCAGGGTTCTAGATACATGGCAGATGTGTCCAAAGTGTCCATATACTGAGAGTGACTTAAATGGCAGACAAGTCCTATATGTTCATATATAGAGAGCTACCTACTTGGCAGATCAGTCCAACATATCCACGTACAGAGCACTAACTACATGGCAGATGATTGCAAAATGTCCATATAAAGAGAGCTAGCTACATGGCACGGTAGTTCAACATTTCCATACACTGAGTTCCATCTACATGGCAGATGTGTCAAACATGTCCATATACTAAGAGCTACCTTCATGGCAGACAAGTCGAACATGCCCATATTCAGGGTAGTAACTACATGGCATATGTGTCCAATGAGTTCATATACTGAGAGCCACCTACAAGGCAGACAAGTTCAATATCTTCATGTACAGGGAGCTACCTACTTGGCAGATCAGGCCAACATATCCATGTACCGAGAGCTAGCTACATGGCTGAGGAGTCCAAAGTGTTCATATACAGAGAGCCAGCTTCATGGAAGTGTCGTGCAACATTTCCATATACAGAGTTCTAGCTACATGGCGGATGTGTCCTTGTGTCCGTATAATGAGAGCTAGCTACTTGGCAGAGTAATCCAACATGTCCATATACACGGTACTAGCTACATGCCTGATAAGTCCTACATGTCCATATACTGAGAGATAGCTACTTGGCAGATGAGTCCAAAATGTCCATATATAAAGAGCTATCTACATGACAGAGTAGTGCAACATTTCCATATGCAGAGTTCTAGCTACATGGTAGATCTATCCAATATGTCCATATACTGAGAGCTCCCTACATGTAGGATCAGTCCAACATGTCCATATACAGAGTACTAGCTACATGGCAGATAAGTCTCACATGTCCATGTACTGAGAGCTAGCTTTATGGCAAACAATTTTAAAATGTTCATTTACAGAGAGCTACCTACTTGGCAGATCAGTCCAACAATTCCATGTGCAGAGAGCTAGCTATAATGCAGACAAGTCCAAATGTCCATATACAGAGAGCTAGCTACATGGCATGTTAGTGCAACTTTTCTATATCCAGAGTTCTAGCTACAAGGAAGATGTATCCAATGTGTCCATATACTGAGCTAGCTACATGTCAGAGTAGTGAAAAATATCCATACACAAAGAGCTATCTACATGTCAGACGAGTCCAAAATGTCCATATATAGAGAGCTAGATACATGTCAGTTTAATGCAACATTTCCATATACAGAGTTCAAGCTACATGGCAGATGAGTCCAAAGTGTACATACTGAGAGGTAGCCACATGGCAGAGTAGATAAAAATGTCCCTATAAATAGTACTAGCTACCTGGTTAATGAGTTCAACATGTCCATATACTAAGAGCTAGCTATATGTCAGGGTGATGCAACATTTCCATATATAGAGAGAGTTCTACCTACCTGGCTATTGATTCCAACGTGTCCATATACTGAGAGCTAGCTACATGGCAGTCTAGTCCAATATGTTCATATACAGAGAGTTGCCTACTTGGCAAATCAGTTCAACATATCCAAGTATAGAGAGCTAGCTACATAGCAGATGAGTCCAAAATGTCCATATACAGAGAGCTAACTACATGGCAGGGTAATATAATATTTCCATATACAGAGTTCTAGTTACATGGCTGATGTGTCCTATGTATCCGTATACTGAGAGCTACCTACATGGCAGATCAGTGTAAAATATACATGCACAGAGATATAGCAACATTTCAGACGAATCCAAGATCTCCATATACAGAGAGAAAGGTACTTGGCAGAGCAGTGCATTATTTCCATACACAGAGTTCATACTACATGGCAGATGAGTACAAAGTGTTCATATTCTGAGAGCTATCTCAATGACAGGATAGTCCAACATGTTCATATAAAGAGTACTAGCTACATGGCACATGTGTCCAACGTGTCCATATACAGTGTGCTAACTACATGGCATGGTAGTGCAACATTTCTATATACAGAATTCTAACTATATGGCAGATGTGTCCAACGTGTCCATATACTGGGAGCTTGCTAAATGTCAGAATAGTCCAACATGACCATATACAGGGTACTAGCTACATGGCTAATAGTCCAATATGTCCATATACTGAGAGCTAACTACATGGCATACAAGTTCAATATGTTCATGTACAGAGAGCCACCTACTTGGAAGATCAGTCCAACATATCCGTGTACAAAAAGGTAGCTAAATGGCAGACAAGTCCAAAATGTCCATATACAGGGAGGTAGCTACATGGCAAGGTAATCCAACATTTCCATATACAGAGTTCTAGCTATAAGCGAGATGAGTCCAACTTATCCATATACAGAGAGCTAGCTACATGGCAGAATAGTGCAACATTTCCATATACAGGGGTCTAGCTGTGTGGCAGATGTGTCCAACTTGTCGATATACTGAGAGCTACCTACATGGCAGATCAGTGCAAAAATATCCATGCACAGAGATCTAGCAACATGTCAGACGTGTCCAAAATGTCCATTTACAGAGAGATAGCTACATGGCAGAGGAGTGCATCATTTCCATATTCAAAGTTCAAACTACATGGCAGATGAGTCCAAAGTGTTCATATGTTGAGAGCTAGCTAAATGGCAGAGTAGTCCAACATGTCCATATAAAGAGTATTAGCTACATGGCACATGGGTCCAACGTGTCCATATACTGAGAGCTAGCTCCTTGGCAAAAAAGTCCAATATGTTCATATACAGAAAACTAGCTTCATGGCATGGTAGTGCAACATTTCTATATACAGAGTTCTAGCTACATGGCAGATGTGTCCAATGTGTCCTTATACTGGGAACTTGCTACATGGTAGTGTAGTCCAACATGTCCACATACAGGGTACTAGCTTCATTGCAGATGAGTCCAACATGTCCATATACTGAGAGCAAACTACATGGCAGACATGTCCAATATGTTCATGTACAGAGAGCTACCTACTTGGAAGATCAGTCCAACAAGTCCATGTACTGAGAGGTAGCTTCATGGCAGACAAGTCCAAAATGTCCATGTACAGAGACCTAGCTACATGGAAAGGTAATCCAACATTTCCATGTACAGAGTTCTAGCTACAAGGTAGATGAGTCCAACTTATCCTCATCCAGAGAGCTAGCTACATGACAGAGTAGTGCAACATTTCCATATGCAGAGTTCTAGCTGCATGGCAGATGTGTCCAACTTGTCCGTATATAGAGAGGAACCTACATGGCAGATCGGTTCAAAATGTCAATACACAGAGAGCTAGCTACATGGCAGAGTAGTCCAACATGTCCGTATACTGAGTGCTAGCTACATGACAGACAATTCTAGTATGTTCATAGAGAGATCTACTTACTTGGCAGATAAGTCCAACATATCCAAGTACAGAGAGCTAGTTAAAGAGCAGACAAGTCCAAAATGTGCATATACAGAGAGCTACATACATGACAGGGAATTGCAACATTTCTATATACAGAGTTCTAGGTACAAGGCAGATGAGCCCAACTTGTCTATATACAGAGAGCTAGACACATGGCAGTGTAGTACAACATGTCCATATATAGGGTTCTAGCTACATGGCAGATGTGTCCAACGTGTCCAAATACAGAGAGCTAGCTACATGGCAGAGAAGTCCAATATGTTCATATACAGAGAGCTACCTACTTGGCAGATCAGTCCAAGATCTGCCTACTTGGCAGATCAGATATCCATGTACAGAGAGCTAGGACATGGCAGACTAGTCTAAAATGTTAATATACAGAGAGCTAGTTACATAGCATGGTAGTGCAACATTTCCATATACAGAGTTCTAAGTAAAAGGCAGATAAGTCCAAGTGGTCTATATACAGAGAGCTAGCTGCATGGCAGTGTAGTGCAACTTTTCCATATATAGTGTTCTAGTTTCATGGCAGTTGTGTCCAACATGTCCATATACAGACTGCTAGCTACATGGCAGACAAGTGCAATATGTTCATATATAGAGGGCTACCTACTTGGCAGATCAATCCAACATATCCATGTACAGAGAGCTAGCTACATGGCAGACGAGTCCAAAATGTCCATACACAGAGAGGTAGCTAAATGGCAGTGTAGAGCAACATTTCCAAATACAGAGTACTAGGACAAAGCAGATGAGTCCAACTTGTCTATATACAAAAAACTAGCCACATGGCAGTGTAGTGCAACACTTCTATATACAGAGTACTAGCTACATGCAGATGTGGCCATCGTGTCTATATACTGAGAGCTAGGTTTATGGCAGAGAAGTCCAATATGACCAAATACAGAGAGCTACGTACTTGGCAGATCGGTCCAACATATCCATGTACAGAGAGCTATCTAGATGGCAGACAAGTCCCAAATGTCAATATACAGAGAGCTAGCTACATGGCACGGTAGTGCTAAACTTCCATATACAGAGTTTTAGCTACAAGACAAATGAGTCCAACTTGTCTATATACAGAGATCTAACTATATGGCAGGGTAGTACAACATTTCCATATACAGAGTTCTAGCAACATGTCAGATGTGTCCAACATGTCCAAATACTGAGAGTTATCTACTTGACAGAGTATATGAACATGTCCATATTCAGGTATTAGCTACATGGCAGATGTGGCCAACATGTCCATATACTGAGAGCCACCTAAATGGCAGACAAGTCCAACATGTTCATATACAATGAACCAACTACTTGGCAGATCAGTCCAACATATCCATGTATAGTGAGCTAGCTACATGGCAGACGAGACCAAAATGTCCATATACAGAGAGCTAGCTACATGGCAGGGTAGTGCAAAATTTCCATATACAGTTTTCTATCTACAAGGCAGATGAGTCCAGCTTGTCTATATACAGAAAGATAGGTACATGGCAGAGTAGTGCAACATTTCCATATACAGGGTTCTAGCTAAATGGCAGATATATCCTATGTGTCCATATACTGAGAGCTACCTATATGGTTGACTAGTCCAAAATGTTCATATACAGAGAGCAACTTACTTGGCAGATCAGTCCAACATATCCATGCACAGAAAACTGGATACATGGCAGATGAGTCCAAAATGTCCATATAGAGAAAGGTAGTTCCATGTCAGAGTAGTGCAAAATTTACATATACAGAGTTCTAGGTACATGCCAGATGTGTCTAATGTGTACATACACTGAGAGCTAGCTACATGGCAGAGCAGTCCAAGAAGTCCTTATCCAGGGTACTAGCTACATTGAAAATATGCCCAACTTGTCCATATACTGATAGCCACCTACATGGCAGACAAGTCCAATATGTTCTTATACAGAGAGCTACCTACTTGGCAGATCAGTCCAACATATCCATGTACAGAGAGCTATCTACATGGCAGATGAGACCAAAATGTTCATATTCAAAGGGTTAACTCCACGGCATGGTAGTGCAATATTTCCATATACAGAGTTCTAGCTACAAGGCAGATGAGTCCAAC
>NW_006409037.1:417940-419203 GCF_000296735.1 Chrysochloris asiatica | reverse complement strand
CTACATGGCAGATGAGTCCTACGTGCCCATATATTGAGAGCTAGATACATGGCAGAGTAGTCCAACATGTCCATATACAGGGGACTAGCTACATGGCAGATGTGTCCTATTTGTCCATATACTGAGAGCTACCTATATGGCAGACAAGTCCAATATGTTCATATACAGAGAGCAACCTGCTTGGCAGATCAGTCCAACATATCCATGCACAGAGAGCTGGATACATGGCAGAAGAGTCCAAACTGTCCATATACAGAGAGCTAGCTACTTGGCATAGTAGTGCAACATTTCCATATACAGAGTTCCAGCCAAAAGTCAGATTAGTCCAAATTGTTGATATACTGAGAGCTAGGTATTTGGCAGAGTAGTGCAACATTTCCATATACAGAGTTCTAGATACATGGCAGATGTGTCCAATGTGTCCATATGCTCAGAGCTAGCTACATGGCAGAGTAGTCCAACATGTCCATATTCAGGGAAGTAGCTACATGGCAGATGTGTCCAATGTGTCCATATACTGAGAGTTAGGTACAGGGCAGCATAGTACAACATTTCCATATACAGGGTTCTAGCTACATGGCAGATGTGTCCTATGTGTCCATATACTGAGAGCTACCTATATTTCAGACAACTACATTATGTTCATATACAGAGAGCAAACTACTTGGCAGATGAGTCCAACATATCCAGCTACATGGCAGACGAGTCCAAACTGCCATGTGCAGAGAGCTAGCTACTTGGCAGAGTAATGCAACATTTCCTTATACAGAGTTCTAGGTACATGGCAGATGTGTCCAACATGTCCATACATTGGAAGTTAGCTACATGGCAGAGCAGTCTAACATATCCATATTCAGGGTACTAGCTACATGGCAGTTGTGTCCCACGTGTCCTTATACTGAGAGCAACCTACATGGCAGAAGAGTCCAAAATGTCCATATGCAGAGAGCTAGCTACATAGCAATGTACTGCAACATTTCCATATACAGATTTCGAGCTACTAGGCTTATGAGTCTAACCTGTCCATATATAGAGATCTAATTAACTGGTAGGGTAGTGCAACATTTCCATACACAGTGTTCTAGCTACATGGCAGATGTGTCCAACATGTTCATATACTGAGAGCTAGCTACATGGCAGGGTAGTCCAACATGTCCATATACAGAGTACTAGCAACATGGCAGATCAGTCCAACATGTCCATATACTGAGAGCTAACTACATGGCAGATGAGTCCTGAATGTGCATATTTAGAGGTCTAGCT
>NW_006409037.1:412882-417285 GCF_000296735.1 Chrysochloris asiatica | reverse complement strand
TATGTTCATATACAGAGAGCTACCTACATTAGAGTTCAGCCCAACATATCCATGTACAGAGAGCTAGCTACATGGCAGGGTAGTGCAACATTTCCATATACAGAATTCTAGCTACAAGGCAGATGAGGCCAACATATCCATATACTGAGTTCTAACTACATGGCAGACGAGTACAAAATATCCATATACAGAGAGTTAGCTACTTTGCAGATCAGTCCAACATATCCATGTACAGAGAGCTAGCTACATGGGAGACGAAACTAAAATGTCCTAATACAGAGAGCTAGCTACATGGCAGGATAGTGCAACATTTCCATACACAGAGTTCTAGCTACATGGCAGATGTGTCCAACAAGTCCATATACTGAGAGCTAGATACATGGCAGACAAGTTCAATATGTTCATATACAGGGAGCTACCTACTTGCCAAATCAGTCCAGTATATCCATATATAGAGAACTACCTACATGCCAGATTAGTCCAACATATCCATGCACAGAGAGCTAGCTACATGGCAGATGAGTCCAAAATGTCCATATACACATAGCTAGCTAAATGGCAGGGTAGTGCATCATTTCCATATACAGAGTTATAGCTACAAGTCAGATGAGTCCAACATTATCTTACACAGACAGCAGGCTACATGGCTGATGAGTCCAACATGTCCATATACTGAGAGCTGGCAATATGTCAGACAAGTCCAATATGTTCTTATACAGAGAACTACCTACATGACAGATCAGTTCAACATATCCATGCACAGAGAACTAGCTAAATGGCAGACTAGTCCAAAATGTCCGTATACAGAGTTCTAGCTACATGGCAGAGTAGTACAATGTGTCCATATACTCAGAGGTAGCTAAATGGCAGAGTAGTCAAACATGTCCATATACACTGTACTGGCTACATGGCCGATGAGTCTAACATGGCCATATACTGAGAGTTAGATACATGGAAGTTTATTCCAACAGGTTTATATTTAGAGGGCTAGCTACAAGGCAGATGAGTACATCATGTTCATGTACAGACAGCTAACTCTATGGCTGATTAGTACATCATATCCATATACACAGTGCTATCTACAATACAGAGAAGACCAATATTTACATACACAGAGAGCTACCTACATGTGAGATCAATCCATCATATCCATGTACAGAGAGCTAGTTGCATGGCAGACGAGTCCAAAATGTCCATATACAGAGAGCTAGCTACATGGAAGACTAGTGCAACATTTCCATATACACAGATCTAGCTACATGGCAGGTGAAACCAATGTGCCCATATACTGAGAGATAGCTACATAGCAGAGTAGTCAGACATGTCCATATTCAGAGTTCTAGCTACATGGCCGATGAGTCCAACATATGTATAATTAGAAGGCTAGCTACAAGGCAGTTGAGTCCAACATGTTCATACACAGAGAGCTGGCTACATGGCAGAAAAGTCCAACATGCCTATACACTTAGAGTTAACTACGTGGCATATGATTCCAACATATGTGTATTTAGAGGATTAGCTACATGGCAGACAAATCCAATATCTTCATATACAGAGAAATACCGACATGGCATATCAGTCCAACATATCCATGCACTGAGAGCTAGCTACATGGCTTACGATTCCAAAATATCCATATATAGAGAGATAGCTACATGGCAGAGCAATGCAACATTTCCATATACAGAGTTCTAGCTACATGGCAGATGAGTCTAACTTGTCCATATATAGAGCTAGCTACATGGCAGAATAGCCCAACATGTTCATATATAGAGTTCTAGCTACATGTCTGATGAGTTCAATATGTCCATATACTGAGAGTTAGCTACATGGCAGATGAGTTCAAATTGTTCATACACAGAGAGCTGGCTACATGGCAGATGAGTCCAACATGTCCATATACTGGGAGTTAGCTACGAGGCAGAAGAGTCCAACATATGAATATTTAGAGGGATAGCTACATGGCAGAAAAGTCCAATATCTTCATATACAGCGAGCTAGCTATATGGCTGAGTAGTGCAACATTTCCATATAGAGAGTTCTAGTTACATGGTAGATGAGTCCACCGTGTGCATATGCTGAGAGTTTGCTACATGGTAGAGTAGTCCAACATGTCCATATACAGAGTTCTAGCTCCATGGCAGATGAGTCCAACATGTCCATATACTGAGAGTTAGCTTCATGGGAGATGAGTCCAACATGTGTATATTTAAAGGGCTAGATACAAAGCAGATGAGACCAACTTTTTCATGCATGGAGAGCTGATTACATGGCAGATGAGTCTAATAACTTCATATACAGAGAGCTACCTATATGGCAGATCAGTCCAACATATCCATGCACAGAGGGCCAGCTACATGACTGACGATACCATCATGTCCATATATAGAGAGCTAGCTACATGGCAGATGAGTTGAAAATGTCCATATACAGAGAACTGGTTCTATTGCAGAGTAACCCAAAATATCCTTATACAGAGTACTAGCTACATGGCAGAGTAGTGCAACATTTCCATATACAGAGTACTAGGTACATGGCAGATGAGTCCAACGTGTCAATATTCTGAGAGCTAGCTACTTGGCAGTCCAACATGTCCATATACAGAGTACTAGCTTCATGGCAGATGAGTCCTACATATCCATATACTGAGAGTTAGCTACATGGCATAATGGCAACACCCATAATTAACTAAGGAATTAAAATGAAGAAATTGAGACATATTAATCGAGTAATTCAAATAAAGAAATGAGACACAGAGGAACCTGCGCATGAAGAATTCATTGTTTTTGCAAAGCAACAATGAACTCTTTTCTTTTCTTTTCTTTTTCTTTCTTTTTCTCTTTGGATGGCAGAGCCACAAAGAATTGTTTTATTATTTTTTATGAACAGACCTCTTGTTAAATTTTTCTCTTGTTGAATTATTCTCTGATTTATTCGTGATTTTATTAGTATTCCTTTTTACTTTAGATTTTTGACTCTCCTACACTTTAGTATATTTTCATTAAAAGTTAGAACCCACACATTAGCTAGATTTCATTCTACATGTAATCATAGTTAGTTTTAATACTTATATTAACAATGTTCTTAAGACTGCTAGGAGACAGGATTTGTCAATTGAATTACTGCCAGCTTAGGTTTATGGATTGTAAACATTCTTCCTTGTAGCCCTAGTTTAAGACAATAAAGAATCCCCACTGTCATAAATAAGGGCTGTGGGTACAAGAATATCTAAAAACAATTAGAATATAGATAAAGGCTATGGGTATATACAGATACTAAATAAAAAGTCTGACTTAGACTTTCTTAAATTAATGATCAGTAAATTAGAGAAGATGTTTTTCATAGCCTTAGTTTCCCTAATAAGTGATGTTTTTGTAGGCTATAAACAGATAGTGTATGGAAGAAGTTAATAGAGAGTTAATTACAACTAACAACTAAAATTAACAAGACTTAACAGACAAAGGTTAAGAAATATGTGAAGGTTAACTTGCTTCTCAGAGAAAAGAATAGATTTATGTATGAACAAATGTTTAACTAAATGGTTTCAAGGTGCCTGAATGTCTCCTATGCCATGAAATAATGTCTTTGCTGTAACTTCTCATCCCTGTTGTAAATTTAAGAGTTGTAAAGCATAAGGAATGTGCTCCAAGATAGATTGTACCTTGATGTCATTGATTACTATGAATGCAATGATTTCTGTAATGGTATATAAAGGGGTTGTAAGATAGAACAAAGAGAAAGTAGAAAAAAGTAGAACAAGGAAGTATAAGAAAGAAGTAGAGGTAAGTAAGAATAGAGGCAAGAAGTAGAGGTAAGAGTAAGCAGAGGACGGTAGAAGAAAGGAGTAGAAAAAAGGAGAGAGGTTGAGAGAATTAGAAGCAGAAAGAAGTAGGGAGAAAAGAAGGAATATGAGGTGGAGAGGAGACAAGACAAGAATGGAGGGAGGATAGAGGGGGTAATGTAGAGAAGAAGCAGAGGAGTGGAGTAGTGAAAGAAGTAATGTAGATAATTAGGAGTAGTAGTGTAGAAAGAAAAAGAATAAGAGTAATGTAGAGAAGGAGACAGTAAAGAAACAGAAGGAGGGGAAGGGAGAAAAGAAACAGAAGAGATGAGCAGGAGGAGAGCAGGAGAGGAGAGAATGAAAGCATGAGCAGGGGAGGGGAGAAAGGAAGCAGAAGAGGTGAGCAAGAGAGCAGGGGAGTAAAGAATGAGCAGGAAAGTAAAGAATGAGAGAAGTAGAGTATTAGAGTAGCCATAGAAATAATAATAATAAGGCAGGTAATAAGAAGATTTTGAATTTATCATGACCCATGACTCCGTGTAATACTTATTACCGACATCCGCACCTGCCTTCGGAAAGAACCCTAGAATAAATATGTCAGGGCAGGCTCTCGGCAGCAGAT
>NW_006409037.1:410485-411647 GCF_000296735.1 Chrysochloris asiatica | reverse complement strand
TAGCAGATGATTCCAACATGTGTATATATAGAGGACTAGCTACAAGGCAGATGAGTCCAACATGTTCATACAGAGAGAGCTGGCTACATGGCTGATGAGTCCAATATGTACATATACTGAGAGTTAGCTACATGGCAGAAGAGGCCAACATGTACATATACTGAGAGTTAGCTACATGGCAGATGAGTCCAACATGTTTATATAGAGAGGATAAGATACAAGGCAGATAAGTCCACCGTGTCCATACACAGAGAGATGGCTACATGACTGATGAGTACAACATTTCCATATACGTAGAGCTAGCTACATGGCAGCCAAGTCCAATATGTTCATAAACACAGAACAACCTACATGGCAGATCTGTCTAACATATCCATACATAGAGAGCTAGCTACATAGCAGACAAGTCAAAAACATCCCTATACAGAGAGCGAGCTACTTGGCAGAATAGTGTCTCATTTCCAGATACAGAGTTCTAGCTACATGACAGATGATTCTAGCGTGTCCATAAACAATGAGTTAGCTACATGGCAGAGTAGTCCAACATGACCATATAAAGAGTACTAGCTAAATGGCAGATGCGTCCAACATGTCCATATACAAAGAGTTAGCTACATGGCAGATGAGTCCAACATGTGTATATATAGAGGACTAGCTACAAGGTAGATGAGGCAAATATGTCCATATACTGAGAGTTAGCTACATGGCTGATGAGTCCAATATGTCAATATACAGAGAAATAGGTACATGTCAGACAAATCCAATATGTTCATATAGAGAAAGCTACCTATATGTCAGATCAGTCCAAGATATTCATGCAAACAGAGCTAGCTACATTGCAGACGAGTCCAAAATGTCCATATACATAGAACTAGCTACATGGCAGAGTAGTGCAACATTTCCGTATACAGAGTTCCAGCTACATGGCAAATGAGTCTGACATGTCAATATACTGAGATATAGCTATATGGCAGAGGAGTCCAATATGTACATATAAAGAAAGTTAGTTACATGGCAAACAAGACCAATATGTTCAAATACAGAAAGTTACCTACATGGCAGATTAGTCCAACATATCCTTGCACAGTGAGCTACCTACATGGCAGATGAGTGCAAAATGTCCATATAGAGAGAGCTAGCTACATGACAGAGTAGTGAAACA
>NW_006409037.1:389461-390456 GCF_000296735.1 Chrysochloris asiatica | reverse complement strand
GTCCCTGCCCTAATACTCTTTTATAGGGTTTCTGAGGATTGGTTGGTGGACATGGACCCCTGACCCTGTAATTCAGGTGACCTTGTAGTGGCACCCCAGCCCTCAGGATAATGTCGGGGCTCCTGCTAAACCTTCTAAGATAAAAAATAATAATAAAAATAAAGGGGAGACCCAAATGGGATTCCCCAGTGGGTGCTCGCGGCAGGCTCGTGATACTCGGCTCGGGCAGGAGAGGAGCTGCTCGCCTGTGTGCATGCGCGCCCGGCGGGCCCCAGGAACACACGGGTCAACTAGACAGGGCAGAAGTGGCTCAGGCATGCAAAGTCCGTGCCTGATGATGTCAGACAGTCGCTGCTTCTCTTTTTCTGCAGGCTTTTCTTGTTTTTCCTTTTCCCCTCCTAAACTGACTTCCCTCTGTGCACTGTATGTGCAGAAATCCCACCTTGGGGTAGGTGTCACCAGTGGCTCTCCCTGTTTGAGTCTCCCAGCCACTGGAGGCTCCGCATGAGCTGGTTCCCTCCCCGCCCCCTCAAGCCCAGTGGAGCTGGGGCTGCCGCGGCGCACTTTTAACAAGCCTGTAATTCTTTGCACAGTAATTTCTCAAAGAAGCGGGTCTAAGGCTCTGGCGCACTAAGATTCACACAGGCTGTGAGACTGTGAATTCCTACCTGGGAGGTTTAACTCGCGAGTTATCCCCCGCGATCCCACAGCCCCCACTCACCCGCACCGCCTGGCCACCCTCCGGAAGTCCTCCGCCTATATAAGGATATTTTTGACACATCAGCCATATAGCCAGCTCTCTCTGTATGAACATGTTGGACTCATCTGTCTAGTAGCTTGCTTTAATATATGGACACTTTGGACTCATGTACTACTTACCTAGAACTCTGTATATGGAAATGTTGCGTTGCTCTACCATGTAGCTAACCCTCCGTAAATGGACATTTTGGCCTCGTCTTCCATGTAGCTAGCTCTCTGTACATGGATATGATGGA
>NW_006409037.1:385042-388501 GCF_000296735.1 Chrysochloris asiatica | reverse complement strand
CACATCTGCCATGTAGCTAGAATTCTGCATATGGAAATGTTGCACTACACTGCCATTTATCTAGCTTTCTGAATATAGACAAGTTGGACTCATGTGCCTTGTAGCTAGAACTCTGTATATGGAAATGTTGCACTACCCTGAAATGAGGCTAACTCTTTGTATATGGACATTTTGGACTCGTCTTCCAAGTAGCTAGCGCTCTGTACACGGATATGTTGAATTGCTCTGTCAAGTAGTTAGCTCTCTGTATATAAACATATTGGACTTGTTGCCATGAAGTTAGCTCTCAATATATGGACATATTGTACACATATGCCATGTAGCAAGAACTCTGTATATGGAAATGTTGCATTACCATGCCATGTAGCTGGCTCTCTGTACATGGACATTTTGGACTCCTCTTCCATGTATCTAGCTCTCAGTATACGGACATGTTGGAGTCATCTGCCTTGTAGCTAGTACCCTATAGATCGACATGTTGGATGGCTCTGCTATGTAGCTAGCTCGCATTGTAGGAAGAGTTAGTCATATCTGCCATGTAACTAGAATTCTTTAAAGGGAAATGTTGCACTACTCTGTCATGTAGCTAGGTTTCTGTATATAAACAAGTTGGACTCATCTGCTTTGTACCTAGAACTCTGTATATGGAAATGTTTCATTACCCTTCCATGCAGCTAGCTCTCTGTATATGGACATTTTGGACTCATCTTCCATGTAGCTAGCTCTCTGTACATGGATAAGTTGAACTCATCTTCCAAGTAGGTAGCTCTCTGTACATGGACATATTGGACTTGTCTGCCATGTAGTTAACTCTCGGTATATGGACATGTGGGATTCATCTGCCATGTATCTAGAACTGCTTATATGGAAATGTTGCCCTGCCCTGCCATGTAGCTAGCTCTCTTTATATGGACATTTTGGACTTATCTGCCATGTGGCTAGCTCTCTGTACATGGACATGTTGGACTGATATGACAAGTAAGTAGCTCTCTGTATATGAACATATTGAACTTGTCTGCCATGTAGTGCCACTCAATATATGGACACGTTGGACATATCTGCCATGTAGATAGAACTCTGTATATGGATGTGTTGCACTACTCTGCTATGTAGCTAGCTCTCTGTACATGGATATGTTGTACTGCTCTGCCAAGTACGTTTCTCTCTGTATATGAACATATTGGACTTGCCTGCCATGTAGGTAACTCTCAATATAGGGACACCTGGGACACTTCTGCCACATAGCTAGAATAATTTTTATGGAAGTGTTTCCCTACGCTGCCATGTAGCTAGCTCCCTGTATATTGACATTTTGGATTTGTCAGACATGTAGCTAACTCTCTGTACATGCATATGTTACATTGATCTGCAAAGTAGGCATCTCTCTGTATATGAACATATTGGACTTGTCTTCCATGTAGCTAGCTCTCAGTATATGGACATGTTGGACTTATCTTACATGTAGCAAGTTGCCTTTATATCGACATGTTGGACTGCACTGCCATGTAGCTAGCTCTCAGTTTATGGACACGTTGGACACATCTGCCATGTACCTGGAACTCTGTATATGGGAATGTTGCACTACTCCGCCATATAGCTACCTCTCAGGATATAGATAAGTTGGAACATCTGCCTTGTAGCTAGAACTCTGTATATGGAAATGTGGCAGTACCCTACCATGTAGCTAGCTCTCTGAATAGGGACATTTTGGACTCGTCTGCCATGTAGCTAGCTCTCTGTACATGGATATGTTGGACTGATCTGCCAAATAGATATCCCTCTGTATGTGAAAAGATTGGACTTGTCTGCCATGTAACTAGCTCTCAGTATAGGAACACGTTGGACACATCTGTCATGTAGCTAGAACTCTGTATATGGAAATGCTGCACTACTCTGCCATGTAGCTAGCTCTCTATATATAGACAAGTTGGACTAATCTGCCTTGTAGTTATGACGCTGTATATAAAAATGTTGCACTACCCTGCCAAGAAGGTAGCTAACTGTATATGGACATTTTCGATTCGTCTGCAATGTAGCTAGCTCTCTGTAAAAAGAAAAATTGGAATCATCTGCCTTGTAGCTAGAACTCTGTATATGGAAGTGTTGCACTACTCTGCCATATAGTTATTTCTCTGTATATAGACAAGTTGGACTCATCTGCCTTGTCTCTAGAACTCTGTATATGGAAGTGTTGCACTACTCTGCCATGTAGCTATCTCTCTGTATATAGACAAGTTGGACTCATCTGCCTTGTCGCTAGAACTCTTTATATGGAAATGTTTCACTACCCTGCCATGTAGCTAGTCACTGTATATGGACATTTTAGTCTCATCTGCCATGTAGCTAGTTCTCTGTATATGGATATGTTTTACTGGTCTGCGAAGTAATTAGCTCTCTGTATATGAACATATTGGAAATCTCTGCCATGTAGCTAGCTCTCATTTTATGAACACCTTGGACTTATTTGCCATGTTGCCTGAACTCTGTATATGGAAATGATTCGCTACTATGCCATGTAGCTTGCTCTCACTGTATGGGAACCTTGAATACATCTTATATATAGCTAGCACACTGTATATGAAAATATTGCACTACCCTGCCATGTAGGTAGCTCTCTATATATGGACATTTTGGACACATCTGCCATGTAGCTATCTCTGTGTACATGGATATGTTGAACTGATCTGCCAAGTAGGTAGCTCTCTGTATATGAAAATATTGGACTTTTCTGCCATGTAGCTAGCTTTCAGTACATGGACATGTTGGACTAATCTGCCATGTAGCTAGTACCATGTATATAGTCATGTAGGAATGCTCTGCCATGAAGCTAGCTCATAGTGTGTGGACACGTTTGACACATCTGCCATGTACCTAGAACTCTGTATATGGAAATGTTGCACTACTCTTCCATGTAGCTAGCTTTCTTTATATTGACATTTTGGACTCACCTGCCTTGTACCTAAAACTCTGTATATGGAAATGTTGCACTACCCTGCTATGTAGCATTCTATCTCTATATGAACATTTTGTACTCGTCAACCATATAGCTAGCTCTCTGTACATGGATATGTTGGACTGCTCTGCCAAGTAGGTAGCTCTCTGTATATGAACATATTGGACATGTTTGCCATGTAGCTAGCTCTCAGTATATGGACACGTTGGATACATCTGTCAAGTTGGTAGCTCTCTGTATAGTAAAATGTTGCACTACCCTGCCATGACGTTAGATCTCTATATATAGAAAAGTTGGACTCATCTGCCTTATAGGGAGAACTCTGTATTTGGAAATGTTACACTACCCTGCCATGTAGCTAGCTCTCTGTATATGGACATTGTGGACTTGTCTGCCATGTAGCTATCTCTCTGTACATGGACATGTTGGACTGATCTGCCAAGTAGGTATCCCTCTGTATATGAACATATTGGACTTGTCTGCCATGTAGCTAGCTCTCCATATAT